>NC_137022.1:5069000-5287889 GCF_032717465.1 Coenobita brevimanus
GTCTCAACATCGACATCATGCATCAACACAGTGGTTCTTCCTGGAGTGGCACGGAACACTTGCAGGTACTCCTGCAGTAATGCCGAAAACTCCTGCCTTTCCTTGGGAGCTAGATGAGAAAGCTTAGTCTGGAGATCATTCATGATATCAGGATTCCTCCCCAAACTATCACTCAGGCTCACACTGCATGGGAGAACTTCACTTGCAGACTCGGGTGGAACAGCTACAGTGCAGACTGGGTTATTTTCGTCCCGCCTGTGATATAACTTTAGCATGTTGATGTGACAAAGTTGCTTGTTCTTTCTACGATCTGGTGTGGCGATGACATAGTTGACATCACTGAGTTTCTTCTCCACGAAATAAGGACCACTAAACTTGGCTTGAAGAGGTTGCCCATGCACCGGTAGCAGAATCAAAACCTGATCTCCTGGCTGAAAGTGGCGTAACCTGGACTTCTTATCATACCAAGTCTTCATCTTCTCCTGAGCAGCTCCTAAATTCTCTCTCGCCAGCTGTAAAGCAGTGGACAGCCGTTCTTTGAACTTCATCACATACTCCAGCAGGTTGACGTCATCTTCCTCCGACAGCCAGCATTTCTTGAGTAGCTTAAGGGGTCCTCTTACTTCATGGCCAAACAGTAGTTCAAAGGGTGAGAAGCCCAGTGATTCATTTGGAGATTCTCTTGCGGGAAAAACAACGAATGGAAGACCTTTATCCCAGTCTTTCTGATGTTCCAAACAGTATTTCCTGAGCATCAATTTGAGTGTTTGATGATATCTCTCCAACGCTCCTTGGGTCTGGGGATGGTAAGCTGAAGACGTGATCTGGGTGATGCCCAACTCTTTCAGAGACTGTTTGAAAACATTTGACATGAAATTACTTCCCCGGTCTGACTGTACCTCCTTGGGCAGACCAAACTTTGTGAAGAACCCTAGCATTTCCTTAACCACGTTCTTTGCTGATATATTTCTAAGTGGAATGGCTTCAGGATAACGAGTAGCCATATCAATCAGGGTCAACACATAAGAAAATCCTGAAGAAGTCTTAGGAAGAGGGCCCACAATATCCACCAACACACGGGTGAATGGAGCCTCAAAAGGAGGAATTGGAACTAGAGGTGCAACCTTTTTGGTCTGATTACACTTCCCCACAACTTGACAGGTGTGACAAGACTTACAATACCAGGAAACATCTCTGAAGATACCTGGCCAGTAGAAGTGTTTCAAAATGCGTGCCACAGTCTTCCTCACTCCAAGGTGTCCTGCCAAACTGGAATCATGAGCCACTCTAATGATATCCTGCCTACAAACACGAGGGATGACAACTTGATGTACAACCTCCCATTCACAGTCGGCTGATGCTGTTGGGGGTCTCCACTTCCTCATAAGTACTCCTGACTTTATATAATAACAAGTAGAAGCACCAGCTGACTCTTCCTCACTGCAAGCAGGGTTAGCTAGACCCTTCAACTCAGGGTCAGCAACCTGCAACTCAACCAACTCTTGATGAGACAAATTATCAACACTACGGGGTACTGCCTCATCTGGTGAGTGGTCCAAATTAGCAACAAAAGTGTCAGCTAGGATAACATCATCATCATCATTATCTTCTAAGTCACCAGTAACTTTAGACTTAGCCCTAGTGACAGCACATGCAGAGAACACACCAGGGACATCACAATCTTGGATCGCAGTCACTGGTTCACTAGACAACTGAGGAGCTGGACACACTTGACTTCCACCAATATCATTTCCAAGTAAGAAAGTTACACCTGACATTGGGATTGTCTCAACCAACCCAACCATAACGGAACCATTAACAAAATCAGACTCTAAATTCACTCTGCACAGAGGGACAGAGAAGTAATTATTCCCTACACCTTGTAAGATTACAGTTTCATCAGAGGAATTAACATTAGAGCCTAGAACACTGGTCAGCATAAGGGATTGGCAAGCACCTGTATCACGATATATTTTAACTGATTTCCTGTCATTACTGTCCAGAGGACTGACAAAACCATCAGACAGGAAATTAGCACAGGAACTCTTGAGAGTGTCACCCACGTTACTGCTCAAAAGAGGAGATCCATCATGAGAATTTAATTTACCCCTCAAAGCAGGTTCAGTTAACTCAGTTAAAGAATTCTGGGAACTCTCAAGGGTGGACACTAGACCAATTGACTGAATATTTAAAGACTCATTTTTGTTCACATCACGCTGTCTCCTGAAATATTTCTCCGTAGTATGACTAAGCTTACTACAATAAGTACATTTACATTTCTGAAATCTAGAGGTGAAGCTGGTATTTACTTCCTGAGAAACATCATCTTTATTTTCTTTCCTGTTACCTGTACTCTGAGTAGAGGCAATGTACTTACTCTCAGCTTTCCTTTTTTCTCTAGAATATCTCTTGTGAGTGAGAACATATTCATCAGCTAAAACTGCAGCATCAGACAAATTATCTATTCTTTTCTCATCAACATATAAGCTTACATCTTTATTAATACACCTTTTGAAGTCCTCCAGCAAAATCATCGGCTTAAATTTATCAAAATCAGAATCCACATTCTTAGAATTTAACCACTGCTCTAACAGATCTTCTTTGATTTTTGCATACTCAACATGGGATTGCTTATCTTGCTTATAAGTTGTCCTAAATTTTACTCTATAGGCTTCAGGAACAAGCTCATAGGCCTTAAGAATCAAGTTCTTAACTACATCATAATTATCAGATTAATCCTGAGGCAAAGATGCATAAGTTACTTGAGCTTTACCGGTGAGAAGAGTTTGAAGGAGTACTGGCCAATATTTTTTGGGCCAATTAAAACCTGTAGCTACCCTCTCAAACAACTGAAAATACTTTGTTAAATCAGATTCATTAAAAGGAGGGACAAGTTTAACATTTTTAGCCACATCGAAATCATCAGAGCTAGATGATCCAGTTCCACCTTGTTTCATGCGATACTCATGGTCTGCCTGAATCCTAGCAATTTCAGTTTGTGCCTGTGCCTTCTTAGAACGTGCCTGAAACTCGGCCACCTTAGCACGAGCCTCCTGCAGGGCTAGCTGTAACTTAGCTATTTCAATCTGAGTTTGCTCATCTGGAGGAGTTACATCAAACAAGCTTTCATTAATCATGTCAACAATTTGATCTTTAGACTGATGAGAGCGAACAGCAATTCCCAATTGTTGAGCAACAAGCTTAAGTTCATTCTTTGTTCTGTTTTCTACATCACACACTGTTTGCATATTTGACAAAAAATCTTTGGCTTCATCAAGCGTAATAATAGTAGACCATGAATAAATCACAGTCACAAAATATCAAGCAATATCTTTATGATAATATCCTGAATATCCTGATAAGAGGTCGCCAAATTTATGTTACGGAACAGAGAGAGATAATGAACACTTCAAGTGAGAATACTAAATCACTACTGTCCCGCAACGTTCCAGGTTCAAAACAAAAGAGTTAGGTAAAATTACAAGTTAAAGTTTAATGCTCAAACTAACAACTAAACATTCAGGACTCATAAGGATAATGCAATGGCAAAAAACAGGTTAAATATATGGTTAACTGCAATAGCCTCTATTAACACGAAATTAGCAAGAGTAAATTTATCTAAGTCAGCCCTGATAAAATGAGAAAACCGGATAATGCTCAGTTAATGTAAGATATATTATTACAAATACAAATTATTATTAATAATGGCTGACACCTAAAACACATGATTCACAAAAACCTCACTAGGCCTACGAATTAACACGTTATGCTATATAGTACAAGAAAAAATGTAATAACACTTATACTCAAATCACACAGCAGCTAGATGGTTGGAGACTTCCTGAGCACTCACAAAAATAATAACAACTGTACAGGGGAGGACAGAGATGTGAACACAATGAGGAGTAGATCTAAGTGGCAATTAATGCAGAGACTGAGCTCATTATATAGGGCCCGGCAGAGCTTGATACAACATGTAAGAAGGACGCGCAAATGAAGCCATAGGGGACAAAGAGTTGACAATCCTGCTCTGAACAACAGAAAGAACTACTTACTCTACCATAAGGGGGGGAAAGGGGGAGTGAGGTAGAACACGCACTATGGAAGCCACGAGGCGAATCGTGATCAAACATGCAGCATACTGTACGTTAGAATTATACAAAGGATGATGAAATCATAGGCTATGTAACAATTTATATATATATATATATATATATATATATATATATATATATATATATATATATATATATATATATATATATATATATATATATATATATATATATATATATTGCATTCAGCTTGAGTGTTTGGTGAGCACATGGAACTACCTTGATTTATTATCCCAATCTTCAACTCAAGGGCTTGGAGTAGAGGCCATTGTTATAGCCTACTCTCTAACAAGCAGCCTCGAAAAGACCATTAGGTCTGCTGCTGTTTCCTTCCTCTGTCCATATTTGGATTACTTAAAATATGCAAGATGCATCAATTGTTCCCTTGATAATTTCTCCCTATCTGTAGTTGTGCCTACTAAACAGAGCAAATAGTCATCAAAATACAACCAGTAACTCAAGTCTCAGCCAAATTAATACTGTAATCAGAGGACAAACATGAAAATATTGAGATGGCCTTCTTACCTTTGGCTACATCGCAATATATACAAAGATATGGAAAAGTAAACAATGACATGGGATGAATAAAATAACTCCTGCATACTCAAAGCTAACATTGTCGTGGGTAACATGTTCAGCTTGATATAACTTAGTTTTATAAAATTATGTGCAAACACGTCCCTGACTTACAGCCTTTATAACTTTTTGCTGGCAATTCATTGCAAATTTCACGTTTTCTTTATATATAAGCAGTGTGTATGTAAGAACTAAGGTTGTACTGAAAGTTTTACTCCACTTGTATTTCTAACTCAAAAGTCAGTATTTAGACATTATTTTATTAAATATCAGAATTAATTTGAATGCTACTGAGGTTTTACTGTTCGACTTAAGGTTATGTCCTATGCACAGGTTTGAATCTCGAAGGCCTGTTGATGGTCAGTTCAATCACTTGTTGTATTGGCAGTAAGGCGTAGGCTAGTCACCCACCCTTTAATAAACTGGGTTAAGGCAAGCAGACATCGAACCTCGACTCCTCAAGTGGGTTTAACATCCGTTTGAATGTTACCATGTCGGGCTCGTATTGTCGTCGGTTATAGAAGTTCCCTAACACCATTTCCTAAGTGATATTAAGCTTGTGACACCTTGCCGTCTTCTTCTGTTTAGCTTAGATCATTCTAATATTGGCATACTCTGCATGAATAAAGTACAAAACGTTATTGGCTGGCAGGATCTAAAAATAAATCGGTAAGGAAGAGGTGTTAGGAAACGACATCTTCCCTTCCACTGGGTGTCATGGCATCCTTCTGGCACAAACGAGGTTGGCAGTTGCACCCCTAATATGAGACGCGGAAAATGGTGCTAGTGTTATACAGCGTGGTGTTGGTGTTATAGATCCTGGTAGCAGTGTTAGTGTCAGAAAAGTGGTGCTGGTGTTTCATGAGCAGTGTTGATGTTATAACCATGGTGTTATAAGTGGTGCTGGTGTTATGGGAAGTAGTGCTGGTGATACGGGAAGTGGTGTTAGTGTTATATGAATTAGTGTTAGTACTTTATAAAGTGGTGTTAGTGTCACATAAGCGGTGTTGATATTACAAATGTGATATTATAAGTGGTGTTAGTGTTACAGGCAATGGTGTTAAGTGGTGTTAGTGTTACAGGAAGTAGTATTTGTGTTACAGGAAGTGGTGTTAGTGTTACAGAAAGTGGTGTTAGTGTTACTAGAAGTGGTGTTAGTGTTAGAGTTAGTGATGTTAGTGTCGTATGATGTGATGTCAGTGTGATATGATGTGTCAGTGTCATATGGTGTGTCAGTGTCATATGATGTGTCTGTGTGATATGAGGTGGGTTCACTGTCATATGATGTGGTGTCAGCCTTATGATATGTAAAGTCTTACGGTGTGTTGTCAGTGTCATACGATGTGGTGCCAGTGTCATATGATGTGTCAGTGTCATATGATGTGGTGTCAGCCTTATGATATGTTAGTCTTATAATATGGTGTTACTGCCATACGATGTGGTGTTAGTGTCATTGGATGTGGTGATAATGTCATGTGATTGGTGCTGGCGCTATATGATGTGGTGTTAGTGTATTATGATGTGGTGCTGGTGTAATATGATGTGGTGTTTGTGTCATATGGTGTTGTGCTGGTGTCGTAGGAAGTGGTGCTAGTGTCATGGGAAGTGGTGCTTGCTTCATAGGAAGTGGTGCTAGTGTCATGGGAAGTGGTGCTAGTGTCATGGGAAGTGGTGCTAGTGTCATGGGAAGTGGTGCTAGTGTCATGGGAAGTGGTGCTAGTGCCATAGGAAATGATGATTTGTCACAGATAGTGGTGCTAATGTCATAGGAAGTGGTGCTAGTGTCATGAAAAATGGTGCTAGTGTCATGGGAAGTGGTGCTAGTGTCATGGGAAGTGGTGCTAGTGTCATATATGGCATCGTGTCACAGGCTCAATTGTTGACTCTATACAGGGGTTTTATCCGCCCCTGTGTGGAGTACAACTCTCATGTGTGGGGAGGGTCCCCACATACAGCTCTTCTCAATAGGGTGGAGGCAAAGGCTTTTCGTCTCATTAACTCTCCCCCTCTTACCGACTCCCTTCAACCTCTGTCTCTTCGCCGCAATGTTGCATCTTTATCTCTTTTCTATCGCTACTTCAATGGTCACTGTTCCTCTGAACTGTCAGCATGCATTCCTCTTCTACGACGGGTGCGTAGCACCCGTCTAGCAGCAAACTCTCACCCCTTTTCTGTCCAACTATCTAATGCAAGCGTTAACCGTTACTACCAGTCCTTCATTTATGCAACAGGTCAACTCTGGAACTGTCTCCCTCTGTCTGTATTTCCTGCTTCCTATGATCTCCAGTCTTTCAAACGCAGTGTGTCAAGGCATCTCGAAATGAATGGATCTTGAATTTGGCTCTCTTGTATTTTGTTTTTCTCTTGGAAAGAACAGTTTTGCGGGCTCATTGCCTTTGGTTCCTTCTTCCCCACATGAAAGATTAAAAAAAAGTACACATTTGTCACCGTTAAATACGTGTAATTTCCTGAATGTCCACTAATCTCCTTCTGCCTAACACCATTATGAGTTTATGACAGTTTCCCAGGACCACTATATGCCCATCTCTACAAGACGCCTTTCCAGTGCTGAATGGGACTGACTGACTGCAGCACGAACGGAAATGAAATACCTGTTCATCGTCATACATAATGGGACTAATCATAAAAGTTAGTGCGTGTGTGTGTGTGTGTGTGTGTGTGTGTGTGTGTGTGTGTGTGTGTGTGTACGTGGGGGAGGGGAGGCTGGAACCCCAAGTAATATAAAAATAATCACTCAAAAACTCTGACGAAATCAAAAATTATTATAAACCTTAAATACCAAGAGAGTCTCAAGTACTGTAGATATTTAGATAAGCAGCTGATAGGATATCTACTGATAGACAAGGCATGATAAGTAAAGGAGGCAATGTCTCATCGTAAAAAGAGATTAACGCATATTTCGCAAAATGTCTTTTTATAAAATGGTTACCGGGTATGCTTCGTCCTGCCACTTTGAATCTGTGATAATTTTGTCTCTGGGGTTTTAGTGGTGGGTGAGCCTGACTTTCCGGCACCGGACTGGGAAAAGCATCAGTGTTTTGAATGTTCTACTGTACATGTCAAATGGAAACATTGATGTAATGCCCAGGTTTCTTTTGTCGTTCCCCTATTTATATAACATAACCACTATGCGGCGATATTTGTATTTTCTATTCAGCATTGGCTGAAATGGAGGGAAAAGCCCGCTTGCGAATTTTAATTGTTTTGTGGAAATCCGGTCCAATTTCTGCGTTTCATATTTGAAAATTTGGCATAAATCCCATAAACCTGAGTAAATCACTCTGTTTTACTCCGGGTAATATAAGAAATATTACGGAGGTTGCGCGAGACCCCTTATGGTCAATAGGTTAGGAACATGAATTAGACTTGTGTGAAAGAACAAAGGATGTGTGTGCAGAGACAAAGCTTGTTTGTAGAGAGGTAGACAGTACGTAGGACAGTGTGTGAGTAAAGAGAGATGGAGTGTGTGGATGGGTAGTAAATGTCTGTGATGGTATTGGATGTAGAGGACAGTCATTGTGTGGAAGGATAGGGAGAGTGTAGGTGGAGTGAGGAATAGTTATGATAAAGGAAGAAAGAGTGTATGTAAGGGGGATGAGAGAGAGTGTGGGTACAGAGGAAGAGAAGAATGTTCGCACGGGGGAAGGTAAGAAAGTGTGTGGAGGCACAGAAACAGAGAGTAGAGGAAGAAACAGTGTGTGAAAAGGCTGAAAAAACAATGCGTGGAGTGGCACAGAGAGTGGGTAGAGGAGCACTGAGAGTATGTGAAGAAGCAGAGAGAGTGGGTGAAGAGGCAAGGGAAATGTGTGAGGAGGAAGACTGTGGAGATGACCAAGAGAGTAGAAAGCAACAAAACGCTCTCAGTCCATTTGTGTATATTTTTTGCCCGTCTCCTGCTAATGGGTCCTTTGTTAGTACTCTGCCTGTGGGAAAAGTGGAGGCTGCTGGAGTAAGCTTTTTGAAAAATATTCTGATATTTTGAATTAAGGATACAAAACACTCGTAATATGCTATTTGCCCAAAATGCCGAGGGAGAAAAAAAAATGGAATGCATAACTCTCTGTCAAATTTTTTTAGCCTTCATCTATATACTACAAAAATTGCCATTCTTCTTATCTGTTTGTATCCTTAAATTAGCAGAAACAGTGATTACAGTGCAAAAATTTTTTAATCAACTTACCTAAAATGAGCAAACATAAAGAATTAGTTAAAAAAAACTGGGTGCAATAGGCCTCCGGTTACCAAAGATGTTAATTAAAACACCCATTTCTTTTATTACGCGGCAAATGCGGTGGGGACATTTCCGTGAAGTTTCATGTCTCTGCACACACACACACACACACACACACACACACACAGAAAGAGAGAGAGAGAGAGTATGTCTGCCTGTCTGTCTGTCCTCTGTGGAAATCATGGGTGATACATATAGAACTATTTGAACAGCTCTGACAGGTGTAACTTCTTACGACGAATTTAAATGTTTTAAACGTGTACATTACATGAGCTACAGTGGCTCGTCTGATGGCCAAGATAATAATTAATCAGAAATACTCATGTCAGCAAGGTGGAAAGATGGTAGCCAATTACCGTTGAATATTTTACCCCTATAACCATATGATTAGCTAAAGCGGGTCGGATGGACGGACGAATTGGTGGGATGGGTGGGCAGGGTTGGTGGGTGAGTGAGTAGTGGGAAAATAGGTCCATGGAGAAAATAACCCTTGGGAAATGGGCCGAAAGATAAAATGGGAAACCCGAGGGTTTTCTCCCACAAGGAGTGGCCACCCAGGGTCCCAGGTAATGCATGATCATAGGGTTTAACCCAAGCAATTTCGGGTACCCCTTGTAGTATTCTAGGAAATTGAAGTTTGACCAATAGCTATTTTAGATGGTCGTGTATAAATGAAGAACAGTTGTAATATTTTATAAAAATGTATGTTTGAATAAAGTGCTTTATGAATTTATATCGAGAGATTAATTTGGTATAAATATAATCGGCCTCATATACCGGAGATATGAAAAATTACAGAGCGGAACAGAAATTTCATATGCTCTGGTATATACTTTGCACAATTATTTATATATGATATTTTTGGATAAGTAATATAATATCCTCTTAATTATAACCTCCATCAAAGAAATGGTATTCATCTTAGGTGTAATAAATGGCGTTCTTGTAAGGATGGTTTGGTTGTCAGATGGATCCGATAATTCTGAATGCGTCAGCGTTGAATGAATATGTTTGTGAGCTATGAACTCATTCACAGGGTACTCTGTTGACATTCCTCTTACTGTAATGCCCATCTTTCCGCATTTCTTAATTCTACTCCTCTCTAGTTACCAGCGACGATGACGACGACGATGATAATACTGTTGTTGATGATTATGATACAACTAAATTTTAATCTCTTGTGTATCCTAAATGAATAGCAACTTCATTCTTAAGACACATATTTTACCACGTGGACATAATCTGGTTAATTCTGCTTCATTATACCACCAAACACGACCAAATTACAAATGAGTCTTTAAAAATTATCATACGTAAAACTGAAATTTCACTCCAGAATGTTAAGACTATCATCCGGCTAGATTTGGCAGACAAACTTATGGCAGAAATAATCAGGCAATCTTTGAAGCTTATTTTCTTCAGGTTAGCAGGCTAACATAAACAGTAAAATCAGCACCATCAAATAAATCACAGCAGTTTCAAAATAACCTACAATTTTCATGTGTCATAAGACTTTGTAGTTACTTGTAGAGAAGTATATTTTAGACTTGTGGTCGAGCGGCTTTTATATCTTGTAGTAGTTTCCCCACCAGATGTCATGTAGTGACGGGAGAGGTAAAGAATAGTATGGGACTATTTTTATTTGTCTTGGAAATATTAAACAGGTATAATAGTATAAGTCCTGGGTAGCTACCTCCCTGTCTCGCTATCTCTCTCTCTCTCTCTGTTCTAAGGCTAATCTCCGTCTCGACCTCTCTCTAGGGTCGCTTGTCTCCTTCTAAACTCTCTTTCCTAAAATCTGGTGTGGTAAGGATGTGTCACGTATGTTCCTCATGGCAACCAGACCTTTCTCACGAGAGGACTGCTGACAGCTAACTGCATCATCTCCTTACTGGCCGCTGTCGTCAGCTTTCCTCCGTGTAAGCATGTTTAGCGCTGCTCGCTTCTCGCAAACACAACACCTTCTCATCATTTGACTTCCTGCTTCTATCTGTCTCTCTATCTATCTATTTATCTATCTATCTATTATGATTTGCAATTATAATATGGAGACCTACCACATTGCTCGGCCGCGCAAAAATGGCGTACCATCGACATTTAATAGTCATAACATATTAATACATATTATATATACATTATAATGAACTTATAAGCTAATTAAGTGAAATACATAATATTCTAAAGTAACATAATTGTATGAATATTGTATACATATATTATTCATAGTAAATAGTGATTATTCAGTAATATTACATTTAAACAAGTTGTATACATATTTGAATAAATGCAATGGTTGTTGTATAACACTTGTAAGACGTGCATGTACAACAGACGTACGCATATAATTGTGCAATGGTAATACTGCTAAGTTATACATTACATATTTGAGTTATCACTTTAGTAATGTCTAATATTTCACCTAACTTGTATGATGATACTGGTAATACAGAATTGTGCTATAATTGTATGACATAATATTGTACTAACATTGTGGTACTACATAATTGTAACATTTTATGAATTGTTACTAAATATTGTGTTAATGCATAATTGTGTTGGCCTTATAATTGTAGTTACATAAAAGTTACATCTTGTTAATGCAACTGTTTTGTCGTTACATAATTGTTACATATCGTTTGTCGTTACATAATTGTTACATATCGTTTGTAGGTACATAATTGTAGTTAAAGTTACATAAAAGTTACATCTTGTTAATGCAACTGTTACATAATTGGCAAAGTGTAACATAATGCAATCGTTTGTCGTTACATAATTGTTACATATCGTTTGTAGTTACATAATTGTAGTTAGTGTAACATAATGCAATCGTTTGTCGTTACATAATTGTTACATATCGTTTGTAGGTACATAATTGTAGTTAGTGTAACATAATGCAATCGTTTGTCGTTACATAATTGTTACATATCGTTTGTAGGTACATAATTGTAGTTAGTGTAACATAATGCAATCGTTTGTCGTTACATAATTGTTACCTATCGTTTGTAGTTACATAATTGTAGTTAAAGTTACATAAAAGTTACATCTTGTTAATGCAACTGTCACATAAATTGGTACATATTGTTTGTAGTTACATAATTATAATATGGAGTAACATAATTGTAATAATTGCAGTCCTAACATATGCTGCGGTCGATGATAGTGATGATGTGTCATGCCACTTGTTTGTGGAGACACAATTTGCTTTTTGTTTGTAGTTTATGTGGTATTTTGGCATATATAGTAACACTTACACTTATTTTCATTTGTTTGTTATGTGATCTTACTTTATTTCTCTTTTTTCCTTCTTACTTTTCTTTCTTTCTTTCCTTTCCTTTTCTTTTTTTTTTTTTTTTTTTTGTATGTATTGATTTTCCATAGTTTGTTTCTCTTTGCTTGTGTACGCTTTTTTCCATGTTGTTCATGGTTGCATAATTGCTGACTAATTTCCTTGAGATACTTTTTTAAAGTTTAGTTTATATTGCACAGATATTACTGAAAATGATATTATATAGTCCCATATTTTGTTATTTTATATAAAAAATATATACACTATATACAGTATTAACTATACACACTGACTTGTTGTTCACCTGTTCCTATCGTGGGTAATATGTGTGTCAGCACTGTGTGGAAATCATTGTCTTCACGATTGTGTTGAAGATGTTCACTCTTGCTAACGGCATTTGTGTTGGCCATTTTTTTTTTTTTTTTTTCTAGTTTACCTTGTAATTTAATTTATCTGTTTCCACTAGGTAGCTTTAATTAATAAATGTTTAATACAGTTCTTTTAATCGCTCACTGAGTAACTGATGGTATATCTTCTTTATTACTTTGTAGATATAATTAATGTATAGTTGTATGTATGAAACACGTATTTTACGTAGGTATAAATGGTAACACTCGTTGGTAGTAAATAAATATTATAATAAATGAATGAATATATACTGTGTAGAATGTTTATTGTTGGTGCAAGTATTTAATGATTGAATTATGAAGATAACTGAAGTAAGTATGTGTATTTAAGCTGTAACTATACAGCACGTTTTATATGTTTGTGCAGAAGTTTATTGTCTATCACTGTGTATTGTATGAATGAAGTAACTATGTAACTCACTAATTTTTACCGTGGTGTGAGTGGTGGTGCAGGTGGTGTGTTGACTGACGTGGCGTCTGTTCAGCAAGCACGCATGATGACCTCAACTTCCCACACTGGTAGCTGTGGTGAGTGAATGAGTAGCGATGAGTAACTTGAGTGAAGACGAGTGAGTAAGATGAGTTGTAAATATGGACTTGGTGTTTTGCTGCGTGCATTGACCTCTTCACACCTGCGTAAGCGGTGGGGGTTTGGTGGATGTAGCAGAGAGAGGAGGGTGAGGTCTGGTGGTTATGAGTTGTGAGTCGTCTCTCACTCTTCGTTTGTTTGTTTGTTTGTTTGTATGTTTTCTTTCTTTCTTGATGTATTCTTGGTCCTTTTTTTCTTGTGATTTACTCGTTGTAGGATGAAGACTGCCGCTACTTGTAGGTGCGTGTAGAAGATTATACAGACGACGTAGAGTTGTTAATTGTAGTTGATTGTAGATGGCTGTAGTTCGCTTATTCGTCATAGACTTGTAGACTATTTGCACTGTAGGCTGTATTTTGTAGGATTCAATGTAGAACTGAAGCTAATCTTGTAGTATCGGTTGCTTTTGTAGAAATTTGCTTTTAATTCGGAGACGATGTCCGCAGATTTGCTGATTTGTCGTTAAGCTACTTGCAAGGCGTCGAGTGATCTCTTGACCTCTGCATCAGCGTAATGATCTGGGAGACGGAGGGGGCAGGAGCTGATATTGTTGGTTGTTGTCAATCTTGATATTTTGTAGGAATTTAATGTTGATTCGTAGACGAGGTTCGTATACGTTCGCTGCTACCAAATGTCATAAATGACATTTGGGTCATCCCTCTTCTTGACCTCCTGCCTGTCTCCTCTGAGGCCTGTCTCCTTCTCCTCCTCCCTCTCGACCTCTCTCTAGAGTCGCTTGTCTCCTTCTGTCTAGCCTGTTCGGTGGCTAATCTCCGTCTCGACCTCTCTCTAGGGTCGCTTGTCTCCTTCTAAACTCTCTTTCCTAAAATCTGGTGTGGTAAGGATGTGTCACGTATGTTCCTCATGGCAACCAGACCTTTCTCACGAGAGGACTGCTGACAGCTAACTGCATCATCTCCTTACTGGCCGCTGTCGTCAGCTTTCCTCCGTGTAAGCATGTTTAGCGCTGCTCGCTTCTCGCAAACACAACACCTTCTCATCATTTGACTTCCTGCTTCTATCTGTCTCTCTATCTATCTATTTATCTATCTATCTATTATGATTTGCAATTATAATATGGAGACCTACCACACATGTAGTAGGAGGAGAATCACCTGACATAAAGGACGCTCACCTGCTCCCACTTTGTGCATGATCAAAGTGAAGCCAAATATTCAGTAACAAACGCTCTTCATTTAAATCATGTTTATGTATTAGTTGTCCAAAATATATTAAATGCAACATAGCAATTTCACTAACTTATCCTAGCACCGTACTGTAATTAGTCATTATTCCCATAGGATTTTCATGGTTATTGCTTGGTAGGTCAGAAGTATAGCTGGACCCCGTATTCTCGTCGATAAAGTGAGCTTCCTAACACATTTTTCCTAAGTACAATTACATCAGACTATATCTATCCATCTATCTATCAAAGTAGATAAATATTTGGATAAATAAATATATTTAGATTGACTTATCAACCATTCTATCCATCTAGATAGATAGATAGGTATAGATTGATATATGTGTGTATTTATGTATGTATATGATATTTAGAAGTGCTGATGTTGTCAAATGATGTAGCTTTTAATTCTTTGTTTAATGTGATTAGTGTAACGCAAATTTAAGAATATTGCTGCTGTTGATGATTTTATACCTCCACTTACTTGATTTTACTTCGGGAAAACAAGTGATAGTGTTCCGGTTACGTAAGAGTGTGAAGATAATTGCCCCATAAGGTGACCGGTCCTTGCTTATTAATGTAAATGCTCCGCCATCTACCTTTAACACCACTACATCTCTTGTCCACCCAGCTATTACAAGCTGTACACAGAACAAAAACATGATCGATGGGTTTAATTACACAGGCTATTCTCTTAAGAACTCTCATTATATTGTGCTTGCTACTCTCATGTACTGTATATCTACAGTACCTAAGAACTCTCATTATATTGTGCTTGCTACTCTCATGTACTGTATATCTACAGTACCTAAGAACTCTCATTATATTGTGCTTGCTACTCTCATGTACTGTATATCTACAGTAGTTTTGCACCATTATGCTGGTCGCACCTCAGTGCCAAACTCTCTCGCCCGCCTCACCAAACTCCCTAAACTCACTGTCGCTCTGGTAATCTTCCCACCACTTACGAATTAACCTAGTTTTCCCACTTTCACTCTCACAACTTACCCACACTTTTCCTTCTCTCTCTCTCTCTCTCTCTCTCTCTCTCTCCCTCTCTCTCTCTCTCTTTTTCTGTCTGTCTGTCTCTCTCTCAAAAAAAAAAAAAAAAAAAAATCAAAGAGAAAACTGAAAAAGCACAGGAAATCAAAACAATCTTAATAAGAATTTAAACAGCTTCACATTTTCACACTTGACTTTCACTCACAGATCACAATCTTGAGACTCACAGTCCAGCAAACTCCCCCCCTCTGCCTCCTCCTATCGCCAAAGTTGTGTGGATGTTGGTGGGTCCTTAAGAAACAAAGTGATCCGAGCGTTGCTCGAAGCAAGTTGGTAAGTTTGTCGACTTTAACTGTGGAAAGCACAGAATGAATTGAGAGTGCGCAAAGAAGTATAACTAAATTAGAAGGGGATGAGAATTGGGAGAGGTGGAGGGACAGGAAATAAGAGAGGGATGAAAATGTGAGATGTGGACATGTCGAGTTAGGATGGAGATTCGTGCATGAGAGACGTGAGAGTGTGCAATGAAGAATGAGTGAAAGAGGAGGGTGTGAGATATGAGGGAGCTGGGGGGACAGGAATTAAAGAAGGGGTGAAAATGTGGGATGTGGATATGTGGAGTGAGGAAGAGGATTCGTGGAAAGTGCAATATGTGTATGGGATTGGTTGGGATGTTTATTGTGAGGCTAGGGAGGAAAGGGTAGGATGGGGTATGACAGTGAGCAGGGAGGGTAATGGGAGGAATGAAAGTCACTACGGGAAATGTGCTGAACTGGCCAAATGAAAGGGAGAATGAGGACTGGACAGTATGCTTGGTGGGAATAAAGGTGCAAATGTGGGAGCAACGGTCATAGATGATGGCTTGAGATCGGTATTGGTGAGGACTTGGTTAAAAGATGAAAAGAAAGGGGGACTATAATCTCTTTATTCTAACTTAGCTTAATTTGCACTCTCTCCACTTTGATTACTTAGTTGCAATAATAGCTTAACCCTCGAAGACGATGCCAGTCTTTAAGGAGCGCCACGGAAAGGATACTGAACTGTACTATTGAATTATTCTAATTACTGAGCTGCCCGAAATAGCTGCAAACGGACGAAAAGCTGGGCCAAGTTAAAGTGAAAGAAGTTTAGTGGTGTAAGGTCGAAAGAAAAGATCTAAGGTAAGAAGTAATGATTATGTGAGTAGGACAAAGAGGAAGGTGACATTCTCATCTCGATATGTTCATACTAGGCATCTCTTAAATTATTCTGCCTAACTGAGTCCATTTATTGTTTAATTTTTCTTAGTCCCAACTGGTTTTATTCAGACCCTTTTTTTTTCTTTGATGAATGGGAAAGAAAATGTGTCCATTATCCTATAGATAATGGCGTCTCTCTCTCTCTCTCTCTCACACACACACACACACAAAGCTAAGGACCAAGAAAAGTCTCTCGTAGTCAGGCATGAGTCACCAAGATAGCGTTCTCTGGGGTAAATATTTGCCTTGGACAAAGACAATGCACTTTACAAATGAAATTTTTCACAGATTCTTGTCCATTAAAACCATATGGAAAATGTAAACAGCATTTTTATTTTAATGACAAAACTAGTGCATCATTAAAAATTATTCTGACCATATAATCATCGACTACAAATTTACACTCACGTTAATTTTTTCAGTTCTATGGCGTAATTATTTTATAATTACTATCGCCATGAGGAGGAAATGGAAAATGTGAGTATATTTAAGTACTTGGGTAGTGTGATGAGTAAGGATGGAAGTTTAGAGAGTGAAGTGCTTGAAAGGGTACAACAAGGAAGAAAGTTTGCTGGTTCCTTGAAAGCAGTGATAAGAACAGGGAAGTGAGCATGGAAGTGAAAAAGCTACTACATGACAGTACTGTGATACCAACTCTAGCGTATGGAAGTGAAGCTTGGACCTTGTTGGAGGGACAGAAGTCAAGAGTGAGCGCAGAAGAAATGAGTTACGGTATTTGAGAGGAGCATATGGAGTCACATGGAGAGACAGGCTGACAAATGAGGAAGTGAAGGAGCAATGTGGTGTGGATGTGGATGTGATGGGAAGCGGTAGGAGAAACACACAGAGGTTTTGTCATGTGGAGAGGATGGAGAGTGAGACTGTGAGGAGAAGAGTGCATGTGAGTGAGGTGGAGGAGGGGAGAGGGAAGGGGAGGCCAAGGATGAGATGGAAGGATGGAGTGGAGTGTGAGTTGGGAGCAGGGCAATGAAATGGCAGGGGACAGGGCGACACGGAAGCGATTTGTTTGTGGTCACTTCTTATGGGATTAAGACGTCAGGAAATAGACAGATAGAAAATTGAGTTGGTTAATGAATATCTTATTCACGGTTTCAACGTTTATAGTAGTTTATAGACTTTTTCATTGTGATAAACAGATATTGCAACCCAAGGATGGCGCCAAAGAATGAGTGTATGACTGGTATGAGTTATGAGGATGTTGGGTAGGTGGGTTAGTGGTGAGGTTTGAGGTGAAGTGGGACTTGAAGGCAGGAGTTTGTCTAGAACGTAACCCAAACCACGTTTCTGGTTCTCCCCCTCTCCCCCTCGTCCCCCACCTTGCCGTGTTTACGCTGCAGGTACGAGTGTTGTTGGTTTACGTATGTTTAAAGTAATTACCTATTATTTACATTTTTCACGCCTGGTAATCTAAGGGCACCAGTTTATAGCCTGTATTTTTGTCGTGTAAGGAAACTCTCTAACACCTTTCCTTCAGTTATTTATTTTGTTTGTTACACTTTACTGTTCTCCCCCGTGTTACATAAATCTATCTAATATTGCCATACTCTACATAAGTAACTTACAAAAGGATGTTAACCGGCCTAATAAAAAGAATAATCGCCAATGAGGAGGTGCTAGGGAGTCTCCTTAGTCGACAAGAATACGGACCACTGTGCCAACGTGCAGGTGTGAATCTCTACAAGGTGGGTGTTGCTAGGATGTAATGCAATAAGGGAAGTAAGCCGTCCTCATCAATCCTCTGCACTACGACGGACGTACTCGGGGAGAAACTTTTTACGTTACCTTGTTTGTTGCATCCTGTTGTACTCTGTTTAACACACCTAGATATTCTTAGAGTTTACTTTACGTCTTTATTTTTGCAGTGAGGAATGAGCCCAAAGGTGAGCCTGCAAAGTTTTCACTTCCAAAAGACTGTAAACAAGAAAAAAAAGGCTCTGCGTTTAAATGCCAGTGGAAGCCTGACTGAGGGAGTGGCAGAGTTGATCGGTTGCAAACACTAAAAACTCAGAGAACCAGGGAGTTAAGAAAGAAAAAGTGAGAGAGAGAGCGTAGACAGACGGCTACTTCGTGCAAAGGGCTGATGTCTGTGAATTCAGAACTGCCAGAATACTAGCGATGAGAGAGAGAGAGAGAGAGAGAGAGAGAGAGAGAGAGAGAGAGGGAGAGGAGGTGGGTGGATAAATACGTCATCGGACAGAAGGAGTTAACTTGTACGAAGCTGTTATTGAATGAGAAGTAATGTGCTCTTCCCACGTTTGATCACGAGGAGAATGACCATCAATGACAGTAAGAGGAGATGAAGGGAGAGTACTGGAAAAGAAATCAATGTATCTTCAATGAAACTCCATAAGTAAATGACAAATTACTTATAAGTAATGGTTCTATTAAGAATATGAAGGGCTGAGCTACGTCTGCTTATTTTGCGAATATTAAGTAGCAGCGTATACATTTAGTTCATTCACTTTGAGCTGGCCGAGATTCTCGTCCCTTCGAGGACAATTTCCGGGTCACTCAGTGACAGAATATAACAGTACTATGGCCCTGCATCTTTTTCATAGTACTTCTTCGTGGCTAGCACCAGTGTAATGTCTTTATATAGCTCAGCAGTCAAACTAGAGAGATGATAATTATTAGCCAAGTTGAAATGAACAGAGAATACTTCTTCTTCACAACGTGTCCTGCCATCACAGTGCCATGACTTGATGAAATAGAAGAAATATACTCACATCTGGAAAACTATTGTGGAGATACAACAGTTTTGACCCCACTTCGACCCTCTTCAGGTATGAGTAGGAAGGAACATTAACCACTGTTATACAAGTTGGTCCATATATATCGCTCCTCTTACACTGACATAAGTGATTTTCCTGTGATGCGGGAACGGCCCAGTCGTGGTATCAGTGACTACCCTGTATTTGTTCAGTTACTATTCCCACTGCAACACCCACGTCCACACCAGCAGACTGAGCCATTCTTGCAGCATATCTCCATGTGAGTTTCTAATGAAGCGCTATTTATGGACCATTCTATATACTGGGATGGAGAGGGGGAAGACAGAGGGCGGAAAGGAGGGGGTGGGTGTGGAGGGGGGAAAGGAGGGAGGGAAGCAGTAGAATTAGATATGATACAAGGAAGTCTCATAATCACAGGTGTTTTTATGGCATTACTTTGGATTTAACAATGAAACTATAGCAATGCATTACAACCAGGAAAGTGCGCTTTGTGAGCGCCTGACAAACGAGCTAGCGTCATGTTATCACAATTTCCGTCTGATGTATCAGTCGCACGATCGAAGTAAAAAACAGGGAGTTATCCCTGGATAATTTCTCCCTGGATGATTCTCGACTATTGATTAAATGTAGATTCGCTGACCGAGTATAGTAGAGCATATATTAGGACGCAAAGAAAATCGAATTTCTTGATACATAGCCTAGGATTTGAATGAGCAACATAGGTTCCAGTGGTACTCGAGTCCTGGTGTAAAGCGAGGTGCTGTAGCATTCATCATAGGCACAATGCTAAACTCTACAATCTCCGCTGCCAACCTACAGTGTAGACGAAACTGAAAAGGATAGAGACCTGGTTATCGATGAGATTATTTAAGCCAGAAATAAGGTGTTTTCCTTGGTGATTTCACCATCAAAAGAGTAAAAACGTTAATGTAAAGTTATGAGCGGAATCTCTGACATTTAGTTGCTTGAGATGATACCAAAAAAAAAAAAAAGCGCCACGACGGAAAATCTTCATTAATTTGATTTCGTAACTGAAGCAGTCACCAATTAGAACCAAACACTCCCTTTGAAAATCCGAGATTCCAACGGGTTCCTACACTTTTATGGGTGAGTCTTTAGTTGATAACAAAATTAATTGAACGAATGTATCACATGCAGAAAGAATTTCAACTCAACATCACCTATTAGCTTCTGCTTAGAGTGACGGTTGGGTAAGGGCCGTGTCCCATTTTGAAGTTCATCTTCGAGAACGGCCCCGACCACCACGATCTTACCCTCGAGGTATGATCTTGGTGAAATGCCACGATCATACCTCAAACAGTAGGCCTAAACGGCCATTTCACGACACAGTCAAGTTAGTGCTAAGACACAAAAGGCATTGCCATGACATCCCACGACACCCTTCGGAAGCGTCACGTTATCCTGACGACAAACTAAGATCATCCCTCGGTTAAAAAATAACGGTCACTTTGACTCCAAGTCACGCCAAGACATCGCCACATAGCGTGTCGTAAGTTGTCGTAGCGTGTCTTAGGTATAACTTTGCCTGTCGTAGGTATAACTTCGTGTGTCGCAGTGGGTCTTCGGGATCCGATCTCCAAGTTATTGTTGAGACACATCAAGTCACACCTAACGACAAGCTACAACCACCTACGACAAGCTAAGACACTAAAACACGCTAAGTCCCAGCTAAGACAAATGCCATTACCGTCACATGTCATGTTCCCCTCCTTGTCGGTGCCCATGCCGACAATTTTTGAACATTCCAAAAATTGTCGTAGCGTACCAAGAACGGCGAAGAACGACCAAGTTCACGTCAGCACTATGTCATCACTAAGGCCCGAGTCCCATATTCAAGTTCATCTTCGAGAACGGCCCCGATCACCACGATCTTACCCTCGAGGTATGATCTTGTTGAAATGCCACGATTAATGGCCATTTCACGACACAGTCACGTTAGTGCTAAGACACACAAAGACATTGCAGTGACAATCCACGACACCCTACGGAAGTGTCACGTTATCCTGGCGACACACCACGATCATCCCTCAGTTAAATAATAACGGTCAATTTGACTCCACATCACACCAAGACATCGCCACGTAGCGTGTCGTAAGTTGTCGTGGCGTGTCTTAGGTATACCTATGCCTGCCGTAGGTATAACTTCGTGTGTTGTAGCGCGTCTTCGGGATCCGATCTCCAAGTTATTGCTATGACACATCAAGTCACACCTAACGATAAGCTTCGACAACCTATGACAAGGTATGACATGCTAAGACACGCTAAGTCAAATGACGTTACCATCACGACATGTTACGTTCTCCTCCATGTCGGCGCCCATGCTGACAATTTTTGAACATTCCAAAAATTGTCGTAGAGCGCCAAGAACTGAGAAGAATGACCAAGTTCTCCATGTCAGCGCTACGTCATTCTAAGTCACACAACTTTACTCATGACGACATGCGGCGACACACGAAGGCAAGAAGAGCGTGGCCTGTCGTGGGAAAGTTCCTGTCAGTGGGACACAGGCTTAAGTCACGCCACGTTACTCATGACGACATGCGGCGACACACGAAGACATGAAGATCGTGGTGAGTCAGGGGAAAGTTCCTGACAGTGGGACGTAGGCTTTAGGCCGGACCGCTCATTTCCAAACTTAACTGCGTGTAAACATTGGTCTCTTGCTTTGCTCGCTCGCGCCATGAAACAGTATTATAAAAAAAAATCAAAACAGACCTCAGCGATGTCCCTCCTTGGCAATCTGGAATCCTGATATTACATAAAACAAGTCGATACAATAACCACTCAGCTACACCCTCCCTGCAGTGCCGTTTGGTGAAGATTCAGGGTAAGTGTATATTTCTGACATTATACGATATCCGGCTTGTGACAAAGGATAATTCCAGAAGTTTTAATTAAATTTAGGTCTCACGTTATTCTTGTCAAGATCTGAAAAAAAAAAAAGTTTGTTCATGAAATTACCCTGGAAGCCACGTCCAAGTTCCTGAGAATATAATCTTAGGCCAGGTATTGTGGGGTCCTAATACTGTGTCGTGACTAGCCAGGGTTAGGTGTGGTTATGCTGGTCACACTTGGCTGTGTTGCTCTGGTGTGTCGTGGTAATGAATCTGTGTTATGTTGGAATGGTGTGGTGTGTTGTTAGTCTTGTGTTGTGTTATGTTACCGATGGTGTGTTGTTTTAATGGTGCTAAGTTATGTAACTGGCGAAGGGCCCTGTAGGTGCTTCATTATATTATTGGCGTTGTGTTTCTGGCTCTGTGTTAAATTTTGTGTTGTTACTAAGTTCCATTCATTTCCCTTCTAGTGTCTAAAATTAATATTCTAGTCCCAGTGATGTCTGTGTCGGTCGCAGCGATGTTACATCCATCCTAACACGAACAATGCATCAAGAGGCTGTAACACTTATTCTGCTGCTGTCAGTGCGTGTTTTAGTGACGGAGGTACATTATAGCAGCATCGAAACTTGTTCTAATGTCAACTATATGACGGTCGTAGTAATACCATCAATGCTTGCTCAAATGCTAACTATGTCTGATTCAGTCAGTGGCAGCAGACTGCGGTCGTGGCAGCGATACATACTTCTGTGTAGTTTATGCATCTTCTAACACCTTGACCCACCAACCTTAGACAGCCACTTTTCTTCTAAATTCTGGTGTAATATGACCGCCATCACCACAACATGCCATGGAACGACCACCACATCACTGTGCACAAACTTTTAATTGGCCACACTTTCCTACATTGATCCGGGAGTAGGGTGGAGGACAGCTGAGTGAAGGTGGTGGTGGCAGAAAGGCTGGATGGTGGTGGAGAGTGGAGATTCAAGAGTGAGAGATTGGAGGTTAAGGTGAGGCAGAAGAGATTGTTGAAAAATGACAGTTATTATTTATTAATTAATTAATTTATCTTAGTTCGACTCAGGGTAAAGGTTTAACAGCCCGTTCCCGAAGGCTCAACAATCCTCTTATGTACCACCCACCTTCACATGCCACCACTTCTGCGCTGACACCTGCCGTCCATAATGAATGCATACTCGGGCTGTCTCTTACAGGACTGGTGTATTAGTAAGCAGGGGTGTATTTTATGTTCTGAATATAACGTTAGATCAGGAAAGTCTGCTTTAACGATAATTCAAATCCTTTAAACTGTTCCCTGTCTTAACATGGAATCGAACTCGCGTTCATTAGGACAGAAACCATCTCTCTACCGAGTCAGTGGAGGAAAGGCAGAGTAAAGATGGATAGGCAGGGTGGAACTGAAGGAGGAGAAGGAGCAGGGAGCTGGAAAGGCAGCTTGGTGAGGCAGAGGCAGGGTGAGGAAGATGTTGTAAGAGACGGTGGACAAAGATGTGAAGGAGAGCTGGAGTGGAGGTGGGGGTGGTGTGGTGGATGGAAGGCAGGATGGTGGAGGTGAGAAAAGGTGGAGTGGCAAGGGTGTCAAGGAGAAGCTGGAGGTGGGGAAGTGGCAGGGTAGAGGTGGTGGAGACAGAATTGAAATAAGACAGAGGGAGCCGAGCAAAGCAGCCAAAACAGCTGTCGTTGCAAACTGACAAATACTACCACTTCTTCAAAGATTTGGTAAGTTAATTATGGTAATGCAAACAGCCTCCATATTATATTCAGCTAAAATTTCAGGCTGAGTACAGAATATTGGATAATACGACCTTTCCTCTAGAAGCAGACTCTTGTTTTAGTCTTGTCTCTCCTAAGGTTATCTGTGAGGGGAGAGGGTCAAACACCTATACAATTAACTTCAAAGGTATAGATGTATGTGAGATAGACGATTATAATACACACGAGAGAATATCCGTAGGTAAGTTATAACTGGAAACACAAAGGATACAGGTGTCACAGGTGTAAGTGTGAGAGCGTCCAGTGATGAGGAAATATTGCAACTCCTTGATCTGTAATATATGAAGTGAGGCAGGAGGTGGACAGGAGCAAGTCCGGCTCATAATTCACTCCAGTAATTCCCAAACGATACTGCGATATTGGCTAATTCTGTGTGTGTGTGTGTGTGTGTGTGTGTGTGTGTGAGAGAGAGAGAGAGAGAGAGAGAGAGAGAGAGAGAGAGAGAGAGAGAGACAGACAGACAGACAGACTGACTGACTGACTGACTTACTGGTTGACGAGAGAGAGAGAGAGAGAGAGAGAGAGAGAGAGAGAGAGAAACTGGAAGTGGTGCTAATAGCTAACTTCAAGTAAATGTGAAAAAACGTACTGTGGTCCCTTCAGTGTGATGATGCTATTTAGATATTCTTGCAACTACCAGACATCTGATTCATCTTGTGAGGGATCTTTCGTAGTGAAGATGTAAAATCGACTTCCAGTCACCCAGTCTATGCAGAACAGTGTATTCATATTTGCCCTAAAGGTCTTACACATTAACCTGGCCCAGATTTCTTTCATTTTACACCTTATTTCTCATAGGTCACTGACAGAAAGACACTACTCCGGCTCTACATCCCTTCCATAGCATTACCTTCATACTCTAATGTTAGTCTGTTGATACAAATAAAAATTCAAGTCGGACAGATAGTAATTTTGTTCCAAATTAAAGACAGTATAGTTTTCTTATTGAAAGAAGACTATTTGCGTAGAGAGACACTTTTCCTTGTGAAGTGATCTGAAAATTTTAGTTGGTTTTCCTCAATAGTGTTCGCTTCTGTTTTATTCTAGTTCATTCTTGCATGACCAAGACTCCTCTTCCTCTCTGTAAATTCGATGGCCAACCAATAGTTCTTTTACCCATGTTTTTCCTTTTTTTTGTTACCGATATTTTTTTTTTTCCAAACTTTCCCTCAGATTTTATGTTTCATTTCTTTTCTCTCTCTCTCTCTCTCTCTCTCTCTCTCTCTCTCGTTCATCAGTGCCTGTATTGATAATCGATTTTCTCCCAACACATCACCATCATCGCAACTCTATTTCCTATGAAGAAATGGAGGTACGAGAGCATAAAAGTTGGAGAAATATCAAGAAAGTGAGCTGTGATATTTGTCACACAATCAATCACTCATCATTCGAATCCTTTGAATTCTTGGATTCACTTCACAGGCGAACCTTTCACATCTCTCTCTCTCTCTCTCTCTCTCTCTCTCTCTCTTTCTGAACAAGTGCGCGTTTTAAAAGTCAATGAGACAGATCCATTACCCTACCAACTAATAAGTAAATGGGTGCATACGTTGTCTTGGCATATTCACAGATACTTACTTCCTCATTCATTCTTCGCCACCTCTCAGTTCGACAATCATCCACCACATCCAGTCATCTTCCTCACTTTCCCCTCTTCCTCTCAGCCTTCCATAACTCCCCTCTCAAAACAATTTCCAATGTTCCTGAGGGTTTTATTGTTCTCTCGTGTCCTCCCTCGCCCTGACAGTAATAAAAACTATACAGATTTCTCCGACAAGAGGTCCACGACTTTACCTAAGCCGACTTTCCAAGGCTTGTCTCCTTGTTACTGAAGTTTTGCAGAAGAATTCCAAGTACTCCCTTTAACACGTTTCTCTTTCACGCAGAGAATGTTGTCATAGCATGGGTAGCTTAATAAGTTTTACTGGAGGAGTCAGGAAGTTAATCAGTTTAGGTCAATGACATTTTGACTTTCTGTTATAACTACTACCGAGAGCTATTACTAAGTTTGGGACTTTTTTTTTTCTTTTTAAGGATTGAAATCAACTCAGTATGAACACATTCTCTCTCTCTCTCTCTCTCTCTCTCTCTCTCTCTCTCTCTCTCTCTCCTTTGCCACGGCAAAAATGGTATTGTTTTCACTTGGTATTTCTGTCTGTCTGTCTGTCCGTCTGTCTGCCTTTTAACAACTTTACGCGAAAACTACTGGTGCGATACTGACTAAAATTAGGGGGATGATGGGCTGTGACCTTCTGATCACCTCACTAAATTTTGGGCGAAATTGGTCCAAGGCCCAGGCTGTACGGCCCCCCAAAGTTAAAAGGTAAAAAAAAAATAAATCCTTCGCCATAATTCCTTTCAAATTCGTCATATCGACATGAAACCAAAACCTAAAGGTGCATCTGTCAAATCTGCATCTTATAACATGCCTCATCACATCAGGGGGGTCATCCCCCAGTTAGCGGTAGGGGGGTCAGTGTCAGGTGGGATGGGCCTAAAATTTCAGACTGGAATAAAATCGTCAATTTTCACCCAATTTACTCCGAAGTTGATATGTGACATCTTTGTCTAGATATCCAGTTGTGTTTATATGTCAGCACTAAAATGACTGCCGGGGACGGGTTTGCTGTGCCTTGGCACAGCTTATTGTTTTACTATGCTTACACACACCCTTTGACATAAGCTGCTTAATGCTATGTATCTATCTGTTTATAGCTGGATGCCATAATCCCGTAAGGGGTGGCCGTTTGACTTTGAGTTAGTTATTTTACGGGAAGAGGAACTAACCCCCCATCAACCCACTTGTTGACAGGTATGAAACACATATGAGTTGGTTATATGGTTACCACCCAGCGTTGTAAAAGGTTTCCCGGCTTACAGGAAAACTTTTGGCTTGTCACTTAATGTAAAGCCACCCGGAAAGGAAAGTGGACTAATAAAAAGTGACAGGAAAGACGAGAGAAAAGGAAGCGAAGAGGGCAGACAAGGAAAAGAAATTATATAGGTGAAGAAAGAAGTAGGTAGCACTATATCAAGTGAGCGGATGGTGGTCACTTAATGACCGTTTCAAAATTTTTCAAATTATTCATAATTTGTTACTGAGAAAAACAACAAAAATGACTAATAATAATAATAATAATAATTATTATTATTATTATTATTATTATTATTATTATTATTTTTAATAATAAAAGTAATAATAATTAGGACACAGTAAAATTGTCTAATGACCATTTTGATGAACAAAAACTTCCCACAGCCACTGCCTACTAGAAGCCGAGCTATAACGGGACCTTGAGGGCAAAGTCACTGAACTTGTGCATGTCACCTTAGGTCGGCACAGTCTATAAGCTCACCAGGTTTGGTGGCTCAAGCTTTAATCCTTCATGGAAAATTAGATGACATCTGGAATATCTGGAAAAGTCCCAATCTTTAACCCCATGCGATCTCAGAGAATAATCAACCGATTGAAACTACGTTCCTTTCTTCACTGCATCCACTTTAAGGCTATATTTTAGTAAAACTTCTTCTTCCTTGCTTAAGCAATTCTTGAGACAGGGTGGCTGACTCACTTTTCTGTTTTCATGATAATACCCGGAGATTCGGTTGACTGATTGCCACCATATTTGGCCAAAAGAAGCGGCCGGTTGTCCGACTAAGCTGACCATGTTAGGAGGCTCTAGGCCAAAAAGTATTTTAAGCCTCGCAGTCTTAAGTACTACTACTACTACTACTACTAATAATAATAATAATGATAATAATAATAATGATAATAATAATAAACTTTCCACCGAGATGCGCGAAGTTTTAATAATAATAAGTGAAGATGATGATGATAATGGTAATTATACAGTCAACTAAAATGGGATTTTCACAGTGAGAAGAAAGTATCAAAAAGAAGAAAAAGAAGGAAACAAAAAAACAGATAATGGTTCCTTTTTTATTAACATATACATTGCATATAACATTTATTACTGAATTTGGGCATGTAATTTTCTTCACTGATGTACTGTCATAGAGTTCATACCAGACGCACATTAAACTCTTCGCTTACTGGAGGCGCTGGCAATAAAGAGTATGTGTGTGTGTGTGTGTGTGTGTGTTAAAAAATCTCGAACTCTAACTGCAAAGTGGTTCATTTTCTGTATACTCGTTGTCCCATGAAAAATATGTTTAGCTACGAAAAAAAAAAAAGTAAGCAAAGGTGCACGAATACCAACGAGTCTTTGCAACCATATTCTTGTTTGCGTTGGACGATATTTATTGAGAGCTTAATATGCAGTAATGATATTTCCAGGTGGATGTGATTGAAAGTGTTAAGAGAAATGCTTTGAGGTACTCTGTTCATGTGGAGTGGATGGAGAATGAGGGACTGACTAGAACTGTGTGTAAGTGAGATGGAGGGGGAGAGCAGGAAGGCGAGACCAAGGATGACATGGAGGAATGGAGTGGAGAGATATATGAGAGACGAGTTGTGAGATGGAGGGAGGCCAGGGAAATGACAAATGATGGATATTTTAAGTAGACAAGCTTTCCACTACAGTCAGTTCCACATGAACCAGTGAGAGGTGTTGGGTTCAACACTGGGCTACCATGGACACGATTATGGGTCTTCCTCTGGTGGTAATGTATAATCGACAAAATTCCATCCACCTCTATGAGTTTCGAACCAATTAGCACAACACTTAACCATCAACCCGGCTGGCGTCTCATATTGCTATAGTTCTTTCACCTATAGTTGGTCCAGATTTTTGTCCTATTGCTGCTACAATCCCGTAGCAGAATGGCAAAAAGCGACTGTGATAAGGTTCTACATCGTTTCCAAAGTACTTATTCCAGAATAGCGCCATGTACCAGTGTTAATCTGTTGCTACAACTCAATATTCATGATGGAGATTATGCAGTTTTAGGCAAGTAAGAGTACAATGAATATAGACTGCCAGACGCAATAATAATCTCCGTAATGAAGGGATCTAGATGAGCGTGAGAGAAGAGTTTACCAAAGACCGGGAAAACTCACGCAGCACCGGCAATTAATAAGACCTGAGGGAGACATTTTCCGAAATTAAAGTAAACAAAATGGCGGATGGAAGAGATGGTGGCACTGGAGAACAAACACGGAACTGGTGGAGAGCATACGCTGAACTGAAGAACAAATGCAGAACTGGCGAACAAAAGCGGAACTGGGGGACAAACACGAAGCTGTAGAAGAAACGCAGAACTGGAGAACAAACGCGGAAATGGAGAACAAACGCAGAAATGGAGAACAAACGCAGAAATGGGGAAGAAACGAGAAACGTGTAACTGGGGTACAGTAACCCACACCTTGACATCTGTATTTTGCATTGTCGCTTTTGCCACAGGAGGAAGCTGGCAGAAAGGTTACGAAAAAGAAAACGGGACTGGTTATGAAGACGGAAAGAAAACGAAGTTATTAAATATGGAGAAGGGAAAAAGTGAAGTAAGTGCCAATGGAAACAAGGAGGAAAGAATTAAAGTGATCTGATTTGCAGAGAGAAGAAAAGACGGAAGTGGCGAAATACAGAGAGAAAGCGGGTAATAACTGATACAGTATGGAGAGAGAAGACAGGTAATAAATGATACACTAAGGACAGAAAAAAAAAAAAAACAAGAGAATCCAAGAAATCGAGATGGAAGAGAAAAATGAGAACTTATTGATTATGAAGAGAGAATGATAAGCAGAAGCGGTCTAACTGGATATGGAGGAAGGAGACAGAGAAGTGAGTGGATATGGTCCATCGATATAAGCTGAAGTAATTCTGAGAGGCCACCATATATTGCCTAAATAATTTGCACTTTCCATCACTTTTGTATATAATATATGACGATTTGTATGTATGTATGTGAATGTGCGTACCTGCGTTTTTAAATACAGGTTTTTAAGCTTGTATGTAAAATTTTTATGTCAACATGCCAATCCGGTAACCATCTATCAGCCAGTGTTTATCTGCTTATTTATTTGTATCTCTGGAATCTCTATCTGCCCATCCACTTTGTCACGCGTTACCTACAATGCTTTTGCCTCAACTTACCCTTTGCCTCATATTCATGGCCATATTTCTCTCTCCTTTCCTATATCGCTCTCTCTTCTCTCTCCCTATCCTCTCGCTTTTCCCTCCCCAATCCCTCCCATATCACTCTCCCTCTCCTCTCCCCTCCTCTCTCCCTTCCTTCCTCTCCCCTACCCACTTTCCTCTCTTCGACCTTCCTCTTCACTATCTCCTCTTCATTTCCTCTCTCCCCTCTTCTCTTCCTCTTCTCTACCATTCCTCTCATCCTCTCCTCTCCTCTTGCTGTCTTCCTCTCGTCTTTCCCTGCACAAGTCCTTCCACTTTTCCTCTCCCGTTTTTCTCTCTCCCTTCCCCGTTCCGCTTTATATCGTTGATATATATCAGTAATTTTTCATATTTTCATTCCCGTATCTCTCGTCACCTTCTGCAATAAATCTCTTTATTTCCATTTCCTTTTCCTGCTGCCTTTTTCTCGTTTTCTCTCAGGTTCGGCTTATTTTATTTTGCCTCCTTTTCTCTTTCTTCGTTATATTTGCTAGTCTTCCCTTGCCTCTTCATTTTTTCTACCAGTTCTATTTCCACTCTCTCCTCTACCTCGCTTGCGACTCTTACCCCCTCACTCTGCCTCTATAATGTTATCCATGTCTCTCTTTTCACATTGCTTCTGTGTGTCCATTTTTCCATTGTCAAGATATTAACTGAAAAAATCTGTGCAGCATGTGAGGTGGTGTGTGGGGTGACGAGAAGAGGAAAGGAGGTGCAAAGAACAGCATGGTGGAATAAAGTGGTGAGACAAGCTGTGACGCAAAAGAAAGCATTTAGTGAATGGATGGGAAGCAGAGGCCTGGATGAAGTTGAGAGTCGGAGGAGAGAGTAATATGTAGAGAGGAATAAAGAGGTGAAAGGATAGGATATAAAAACCCACACTGGCAGACGAAAAAAGATGTATTCCAAACAGTTTCGGCGACAGCTGTCGCCCTCTTCAGTGGATCTACAGACCAAGAGTGGTACATACAAATGCTGAGAAGCTGCTTATATGCAGGGTGAGAACACGTTTTCCCAACTACACCTGATGTGACCTCACCAGACTCTCCCTCTACTCTGTCCACGACCTGAGTGAGGGATTACAAGGGGCGGCAAGGACCTTGCCACTAATCCTCTCATCACTGGATCTAATTTATACATTCCTTCACTATGGTTATAATTATTATATCTCTCTATACATACAGCTTCCACAATTCAACGTTTCTTACAGTTACTACATTTGTACAATATTTGGCTAGAATTCCAGTCGATTCTATGGTCGTTTTCCGAAGAATGAAAATACACTGCGTTATTTATGTTGCCTACCTTACAAGCATACTTGTGTTCCTTAATGCGAGTGTCCAAATCCCTTCCAGTTTCACCAATATAAACCAAATCACAGTCTCTACATGGAATTTTGTATACCCCTGCAGTTTTGTTACTAATTGGTTTATTCTTTACCATCATTGATCTTAAGGTGGAAGTATATCTAAATGCAATGTTTACATCCAAATCATGACTCACAGACTTCACCAAGCTAAGATTTGACACATACGGAACCGTGATGTATGGCTTATTTTCCTGACTATGTGCCTAGACAGACCAGTCATTACCTGGTGGACATAACTAGATCCTATCTCAGCTGTGCCTAGACAGACCAGTTATTACCTGGTGGACATAACTAGATCCTATCTCAGCTGTGCCTAGACAGACCAGTTATTACCTGGTGGACATAACTAGATCCTATCTCAGCTGTGCCTAGACAGACCAGTTATTACCTGGTGGACATAACTAGATCCTATCTCAGCTGTGCCTAGATAGACCAGTTATTACCTGGTGGACATAACTAGATCCTATCTCAGCTGTGCCTAGACAGACCAGTTATTACCTGGTGGACATAACTAGATCCTATCTCAGCTGTGCCTACACAGACCAGTTATTACCTGGTGGACATAACTAGATCCTATCTCAGCTGTGCCTAGACAGACCAGTTATTACCTGGTGGACATAACTAGATCCTATCTCAGCTGTGCCTAGACAGACCAGTTATTACCTGGTGGACATAACTAGATCCTATCTCAGCGTAGGGATTCACCAAGGATTATCCGGAGAAATATCCTCTCAGTTGCCCTGCGGTTTTTTCCCGCCGGGCTTTATTTCTCCTTGTCTTGCTTCCCTCGGGGTCTTCTTGGCCCCTAGGTCTTCTTACCTCCGATGTCTTATTACCTTCGGGGTCTTAATGCCCCCGAGGTCTTCTTTCACCCAGGGTCAGAGGTGCGCGTGCGCTCTCTCCACTCCTCCAACACCTAATGACTCGTGGAAGCTTCGGCGAGGCCTTATATAGGTTTGGGAGCCTAATTACCACCCGGGTAACATATGCCTAAAAACTGCCCGGTTACACAATAAACTGTTCGCCTTGAAACCCCCCGAAAAAGAACTCTGCCGAATATCCAACAATGAAGAAAATATGTCATGGAAAAACTAGCGATACGAATATGTTACTAGTAAATTCCAGAGATACAAAAATAACAATAGTTATAATAATAATAATAATAATAATAATAATAATAATAATAATAATAAAAGTGATAATAATAATAATAACAATAATAATAATAATAATAATAATAATAATAATAATAGTGATAATAATAATAATAATAGTAATAATAATATTCATGATGAAAATAATAATAATAATAATAATAATAATAATAATAATAATAATAATAATAATAATAAAAGGGACGAAGATAATAGTGATGATGATAGTAATGATAATGACGATTGTGATGAAATACGACGATGATGGTGATGATGATGACCGAGTCAGTTGAATGGTGATATGCTGTGGAGATATGCTGTTCGATCGAGGGTTCGAATACTGGCTGGGGCAGGGAATAGATTAAGGATTTGGATTTCTTGAAAACAGACTTTTCTGATCTACCTTAACACCCGCCAACATGTAAAAACAACCTCACTAACACCAGCACACCAGTCCTCACTGAGAGAACCCTCGCTTGTATTTTAAAAGGACGGTGGGTGTTAGTGCCAAAATGATGACATGTAGAAGGTGTATGGTGTACACAGAGGGACTGCTGGGCCTCAGGGAAGAAACTGTTAAACGTTTGGCCCGAGGCGGACGCGTAAGTAGATAAAAATTAAAATAAAAACTGGTTATAGCAGTATTGCACCATTCCAGGGACCAGTAATTCAGTAATGGGTGATCTCTGCTAAGCTGAATAAAATCGTCTTGCAGCAGCAAGAATTAATGAAGACTGTCTCTGACCCCTTCACTACGAGGCCTGCCCTAAGCTGAATTAAATCGCTTATCCGTAGCAAGAATAAACTATAAAAATATGTCATCATGGTTAACCCCTTGAATCCAGGTGACGTCATTTTTAGTTTATTGCTGCTACCAGACCATTTTATTCAACTTAGGAATCACGTACTAAGGGAGACAAGGAAAGATAAAGAAAGAAAAAGGACATGAGAAAGAAAGAACATAAAAGGAGCTCTTCGTATATAGGGTCGAACTGGAGACACCTTTGTTAGAGTCTCAGGTCGCTCCACCTTACTGCCCTTTGGCTTCTGCTTCCCTTGAGGTTTTATTGATGGATACTAGTGAAGACTGCATATCTTAATGCTTATGATAGTGTAGTTTATTACCCGTCCCCGCCCCGGAGGGGCTCAGGAACAGGTATATATTGTTTTCTCCCGGTTTGTCTGTTTGTTTGTCTGTCTCTTAACAACTCTGCGAAATTTACTGGTGCTATTCTAACTAAAATTACAGGGATGATGGGTTAGGACCTGGTCACCTGATTACATTCTGGGCAGAATTGGGCCAAGGCCCAGGGTGTGGGCCTAAAAAATGTTTTTCTTTTTTTCGCGTACGTCCTTTCAAATTAGTCATGTCGACATGAAACTAAAGCCTAAAAGTGCATCTTTCCAATCAGCATCCTATAACATGCCTTATTACATCAGTTAGCGGTAGGGGGATCAATGTCAGGTGGGTCGGGCCTAAAATTTCAGATGAACATATACGAAGTAATCATAAATGTTCACCGGATTTACTCCAAATCTTATATGTGACAATTTTGACTAGATATCTTGTGTTTACACGTCAGCACTAAAATGACTGCTGGGGAAAGGTTTGCTGCTCCTTGGCACCGCTTTTTGTTTATCTGGTAGTGATGATGATGATGATAGTGATGTTAGCAGTGATGATGATGGTGACAATGATGAGGATAGTGATGCTTGTAGTGATGATGCTGACGATGATGATGCAAATGATAATGATGATGATAGTGATGCTGATGATGCTGATGACTGTGATGACGCTAATGATGATGATAATAAGGGTGATGATGATGATGATGATGATAGTGATGAGTGTAGTGATGATGACGATGATGTTGATGATGTTGGTAGTGATAATGATAATGATGATTATAATGATGACGGTACTGATGATAACGATGATGACGGTAGTGATGATGGTAGTGATGATGATGATGGTGATGAAAGTAATGGTAATGATGATGATGATGATTGCCATAATTATGATTATTATTATGATTATCTTCTTCAGCTTCTTCGTCTGCTTCTTCATCGTTATCTTTATGATCATCATTATCGTCATCTTCTTCTTCATCTCTGTCATCATCACCATCATCTCTTCTTCTTCTTCTTTCTTAGACCCCTCTAGCTCTGAAACTGTAAAGCAGATCTCTATAACTGTCTCACAGAAAGGATTCATTCTCCACTGGGTCGGAGGCATGGCAGATATTGCACGAAAAAGAGCAATGAAAATTAATCGGGAATAGGTTAACTTTTACAGTTCTGATCCGATTTATAGAAACTTAGTAGAAATGTACAGGGCACGGAAGGGATAGACAGCTCAGTTTTTAAAGGAATCAGTCAAAATTTAAGACACTGGACAATGTCAAACTTTCGGCTTTGTAATGTGGTACATACAGTATATATATATATATATATATATATATATATATATATATATATATATATATATATATATATATATACATATATATATATATATATATATATACTTTTTTCAAGTCAAATAAAACTTGATGGATCGATTTAAGGAAAGGCGAGGATTAAATTATCCAGCATTGAGTATTATAGGTCAAACGACAAGGTGACACTGCAAGGTCAGCTTAAACACTTTTGATCAGCTTTGAACCAGACTTGGAAATGAAGTAATTGGTCACGTGTAAATGAAGCACTGTATTAATACTTTTGAACAATCAGTCAAAGGTGAAGGTCACAGAGCTAAGTTAACGATGTCACAGATCGATCACAAGGTGTGGGTGTAGTACTCTCCCAGTGCTCCTTTTTCTTATTATCTGCAGATGATTATATTTAGTTCAAGAAACTTTTCAAACTAGACTGGGTTAGTCAGAGCATTCATTTATCCCTCCGCTGTTATGATGCTTTGAAGCTGAAAAACTTGCAAAAACATCGGTAAAAACATTTTTAAAAGATTTCAGAAAATGTTTAAAGATGTAGGGATGGTAGTGCTTCAAAAACCATCGCAATAAGGCCGAGGCAGTAAAACAACATGTAATCCCATCCTGTCATTTTCTTTTTACTTCAGTACATACAATTACGGGGTAGCATCAGTGCACACGAAGAGTGCCGCGATAATCAACCAATCATTCAGAATGCCATACAAAATATGGGGATGGAATTACATGTTAGTTTACTGTATTGGCTTGTTCCCGTGGTCCTTGGTGCACTACTATTAATACATTTTCATACAGTTAATAAATTGTTCATATACTTGCAATGCTCTCGGGGTCAGAAATCATCTCTCTAGACCAATTTCGTTCAAAAGTACTACGAACAACTGCTGAAAATCTCATTTTGTGCCCAATAATGATATTCTCATAATCTGCAAGCCAAGTTGGGGGTGTCAAATGTAAATTAAGGATCACACCAATTACTTTTTTTTTTCGTTCATTCTTTGGGTTAAGCACTACCTAAGGTATCCTTTTGCACTCATTTACAATTGTAATGTGGTAGATATGCCAAATTCACAGCTAATCGTGATTTTGCAGGAATGAATCAAGAGCAACAAGTAGGAACATTATTGGGATACTGTGTGTATGTTACAAAGTGACTCATTAGTCAATAACATACCATATTAACACCCTTTATGTTGTCACTGCACTGCACTAACATATATTTCACAGTCTCAAGACCCACGGTGAACAACCAGTACCCAAGCAGGCAGTATGACTTGAATGAAACTGCTACCTCTGGGCACTGAAAAAAGAAAGTTCTTTGTTCATACCAGGGGATGTCATAGCAGCTTTAACAGGTTTAGAATTATTTCTGCATGCCATGGACAGAAAGCTAGACACACTAACAGAATGACGGATGGATTGTTAGGCAAGGAGACAAATACAGAAAAGACTAATTATCTTCACATAAATTTCCACAACTCAAGAGAGACACTTTATGTACCGGGCACTAGTTGTGAAAATGTTAATTAGAACTGTGAACTTCATATGGTTGGAAAGGTGGGCGATCTGAGTGACACTGAATCCTCTTCCATTCCCTCAACCCGTCCATCACCGAACCCCAACCCTTCATATAGTCCATTAATATACAGCCTCTTTCAAGGCGTCAGTGGAGAAATGATGCCGTCTGACCGTAGAAGACACGTTTGATTTAGCAGATCGAGTACTGTATAATCACCCCAGATCTTACCCCCAAGCAAAGACAGGCAAATCATAAGCTCTGTGAGGAACTAAAGAAAATAAAGGACATAGGAAGAGAAGACTGGGTGATAAAAAACGAGAAGATTGTACGCAAGTCTCCACAGGCAAAACAACCAGTGCCAGTGGGGACAGAAACATAGGAATCACAAGTACAACCCAACTACTTTTTAAGAAAATTTTCAGCAAACGACAAACAGGAAACACATTTGCACATATTTATAAACCAATGGAACAGCCTACCTGAAAATGTTGTGAGTGCCCTTTTTATAAATACATTCAAGATACGATAAATCCATGGCACAGGTGACATGCGGAGGTGTAGGACTACTGGGTCTTAGGATAAGTCACTGACCTCCAAGAAATAGGCCTTGAAGCCTTTGCCCAGAGTCGGACACGTAAAAAAAAAAAAAAAAAGATAGAAATGGAGACGGGCAATAGGATCTATGTAGATCATTAGTGAACCCATGGATTTTATTGGTAAGTCATTGCTCTTTGGTGCATCTGACAAATGAAGCCAAAAATCTGGACTGGTAAATTATGGTCCATAAATTCAAACAACGATTAGGTTAACTACAGACTACACTAGACTATAGCCTAGGCTAGAGTAGCAGGCTGAGCTATAGATTCTTGTTTAGCAGCCTGTGGGGAAAGACCCTCATATTTTACTTCTCTGCTCTTGTTTCTTCGCAAGAACTTACGGGCAGCACTGTCAGCACACTGTAGGTGGGCTGAGCGTAGCAGAATAAACTGCATACTACCAGGACAAAATTTAAAAAGCTATTTTACTACAGTTCAGTACCTTCATAAATACAAATAATATACACTCCTCGTCATTCAAGAGCTTCCATTTCATAAGTTAAACATATATGGTAATTATGACCGACGCCCCTACTGCATCCCCCCCCCTTTAGGGGGGGAGGTAGTCCTGACCAACCCTCGACTGTTCAATGGACAGACTGCCCCCAGACTGAACGGCCCACGACACGCGCCCCTCTCGACATGAATGTTAACAACGCTACATTTGTACAGATTCATGCAGTTGGTTCTACTCCCTTGTTCAGCCTCAATCCCTTCATCATCAACAAGGTGATTGATGGATGTGCAGGAGAGGTAGAACAAGTTAAAAAACTTGCGAGTGGAGACCTACTAGTACAGACTATAAATTCGCGCCAGGTCAAGGATTGGCTTACACTGAGCAAGTTCTATTGCTACGATGTTGTGACCAAGATCCCGCAGTCCATGCTTTCCTGCAAGGGTGTTATCACCTGCAGGGATCTAGTGGTTATTGAGGAGGACGACTTCGTACAGGAACTGGCTCAGCAAGATGTCATAGACGCAAGATTCATAACTAGATTCTCGGAAGACAGGAGGACGAAGACCGCCGCTGTTGTCCTCACTTTTGGCAAAATTTCACTACCTTCCAGCATTAGAATTGGATATGAAATTACCAACGTAAGACCCTACATCCCAAACCCCCTTTGTTGTGCAAAATGTCAGATTTATGGACATCACGAAAAGACTTGTCGAGCTTCGAACGTGGTGTGTGGCAAGTGCGCGGCTGTAGGTCACTCTGCTGACAACTGTACATCTGAGACTGAGTGCTGCTTTCACTGCAAGGATGCTCACTCCACTTCCTCAAGAGTTTGTCCCAAGTGGAAGGAGGAGAAAGAGGTCTGCACAGTGAAAGCAATGGAGGGAATATCCTTTTACGATGCTAGGAAGAAGGTGAAGGAGTTGCATGCAACTCCCAAACCTAATATCTCCTATGCATTGGCAATTGTGTCCCGTCCCGTGATGTGCACCGTGGAAATGCAGACTGACCTTACATTTGCTCCTCATGCCCCACGCCCTACCTCTCAGTCTAAGCCTCCTGTATGCTTCAACTCTCTGACAGACATCCCTGTTGCTACTTCGTACTGTCAGGCTGCTGCTGCTCCTTCGCAGTCAGTGCAGCAAAAACATAAGTCTGACAAGTCAGATAAGTTTAATTTGACCAGCCTCACCAAGCCGGCATGTCCTCATGTCCTTCCCGCTCCTGGTCTAATGAGGGAGAGAAAGAATAACTCTTCCTCGGTGGAGTCTGGGAGCCTTGTTATTGACGAAAATATGGAGGTCTCCATAAGCAAGCACCGGGATAGGTCCCCCGGTAGCCACTCGCCTAGTCTTGGGGGGCATAAAAAAACTAAGCATACTGGCCACCCTTGTAAATCTTAAACCGTTGCTTTCACTGTATTACGGTAGAGGTATTGGGAATAAGTTACAAAACATAGCAATCTTGCTTTCTATAAACAGGCCAGACGTTGTTTGTTTACAGGAGACGTACCTAGAGGATCATCCTGATCCTGCACAGTTCCAACACTACCATTCGTATAGAAGATATGAAGGTCACGGAGTTGCCATATACACCCACTAATCACACCCACAAACGAAAGTTATTCTAAATTCTACTCTGAAAGCTGTTGCATGCAGAGTAAAATTTAATAACATGTATCTGTCTATTTGTTCTCTGTACTGTCCTCCACATGGCCTCATTGATAGTGATGCTTTAAATTCACTATTTGAGCATCTTCCTGGAAATAAGTTAGTGTTGGGCGACTTTAACTCCCATCACTATCAATGGGGTAGCTTGAGGATTGATGGTCGTGGGGAGCAAGTAGCTGACCTAATACTACAGTCCAACCTCTGTCTTCTGAACGATGGTCGAGCGATTCGTCTAGATGATCGTACTGGTAACTTTTCGGCCATTGACTTATCTTTGGCCTCCCCTAGTATACATCAAGATTTCTCATGGGACCTTTATGACGACTCCTTGGGAAGTGATCATTTACCCATCTGTCTTTCTTATACACGCAACATTGTTTCGGACCCTCCACCTCCAAAATTTAACTATAGCAAAGCAGACTGGGAATCCTTCTCAAGGATTGCCAATTTAGATATATCTGGGGAGACCATAGATGTTAAGGTCGAAAATGTACCTACTTCCATATTACACGCAGCTGAGGCTGCTATTCCCAAGACTTCTACAGTTCATGCGAAGCATAGAGCACATTGGTGGACGCCGGATTGCCGACAAGCATTAAGGAAACGCAACAGAAGATACAGGAATTTTGACAGTCAGCCTACTGAGGAAAATTTTATTGCATACAAACAGGCAAGGGCTGAGGCAAGGTGAATAATAAGTAGGGCCTAACGTGACTCCTGGCGGTCCTTTGTGTCCACGATGACTCGTACTACACCATTACGTAAAGTCTGGTCCACTATCAGAATATTAAACAATAAAGGCCCATACTTCCCTGTCACCACGCTACAGGTGAACAATACCATTTATGATGAGCCCGTGGACGTTGCTAACATCCTCTCCAGAAGTTTTCCTCATGTAAGTAGCTCAGCCAATTACGACCCGCGTTTTCAACACCATAAACACACGGCTGAGCTACAGATCATAGACTTTGCCACAGAAGACGTTGACTCTCCGTAGAACCAAGAGTTTAAGCTTGATGAACTGCACCATGCCCTTAAATCCAGTAAAGACACCAGCCCTGGACCTGACACCATCACGTACGGTATGATCCAGCATCTTAATCAGGACAGCCTGATTAAGATGTTAGCATTGTACAATGAGATTTGGGCAACTCGAACGTTCCCAAACTCATGGCACTTTGCACACATCATACCGATATCCAAAGAGGCTGGTCGTCTTATGAATCCCACTTCATTTTGTCCTATTGTGTTGACTTCTTGTCTATGTAAGGTCATGGAACGTATGGTATCGTAAACAATAGGCTTCTTTTGTTTTAGAGTCAAAGAATTTGTTAAAATATGATCAACAATGTGGCTTTCGTAACTACAAGAAGTTCACTAGATTATTTAATGAATTTGGAGCATTGTATTTCAGAGGCATTTGCCAATAAAGAATTCATGATGGGGGTGTTCTTGGACATCCATAAAGCCTATGACATGACATGGCGACACGGTATACTAATGAAGCTCTATGCTTATGGTTTAAAAGGAAATTTGCCTATTTTTATTTCAAATTTCTTAAGGGACAGGACTTTCTCTGTCAAATTGCCCCGCAACGTAACATTGGATATATTTATCCAGGTAAATGGGGTGCCAAGGGGAAGTGTGCTTAGTCCTACTTTATTTAGTATTATGATCAATGATATTCTGTCATCAGCTCCCATCCCAAGGAATCTTAAATACTCACTCTACGCTGACGATTGTGCAATATGGCACTCTTCCCATAATGCACAAATTTCGGCTGGGCGGATTCAAGCAGCCCTTGACTCCGTCCACCAATGGGCCTTGCAGTGGGGATTAAGTTTTCCGTCCCTAAGTGTGCTGCTGTAGTTTTTACGACTCATAACGTACCTAATTTGTGCTTAACTTTAGATAATCATGCGGTACCTTTTCAAAATTCTGTAAAGTTTTTGGGAATACATTTTGATCATCGGTTGAACTTCAAAATTCATGTTAATAACTTGATTGCTCGTTGTGATAAACCAGTAAATGTCCTCAAGTACCTAGTGGGTACTACATGGGATGCCGACGGAAAATCTTTATTAATGGTGTATAAGTCCCTTATTCGATCAAAGATAGACTATGGTGCACAGGTGTATGGCTTGGCATCTGATGCCACGCTGAAAGGATTGGATGTGTTGCAGAATAAATGTTTGCGAATGTGTCTTGGAGCCGTCCGGTGTACCCGTGTAGCTCGTATGGAAATGGAGGCGAATGTGCCTCCCCTCCATATTCGTCATGACCACCTGGCCTTGTCCTATGGACTACGAACATTTAGGAAAAGTAATATCGGCAATGTGGCCTGTACCCCCCTGCGTCAGTACCACCACCTTCTGTGGGAGGTGCGTCGGCCAGTTGCTGTTTGCCTCCACTTACTGACTCAGGAACTGGGTGTGGACCTCAGTGACTGTGACAAGTTGGTTTTAAAAAATATAGCGCCTTGGGAGCCACCCGGCTTTACCGTTGATGTATCATGGCTCCCAGCACCAATGGCCAAGGTGCCGGAGGCGGAGGTCCACCACTTGTTTCATAACATCATTGTGTGTCACTTGGGGTCCCACCAATTATACACCGACGGTTCCAAGTCGAGTGAATGTGTGGGTGTAAGTGTATGGTTGACTGAATGTGCCCTCGTATCGGTTGCCGACTCATACATCTGTGTTTACCTCCGAACTTTTTGCTACTGACAAAGGTATAGACTATGCTCTCAATTCTAGGCATGACTCACTTGTCATATTTTCAGATTCAAAATCAGCCCTTCAGGCAATTGCATCTTGTACTACGGACTCTCACGAGATCCAGGGCCTCATCATTAATAAGTTGCATTCATGCAACAAGTCATTCACCCTGATCTGGGTGCCTGGTCATTGTCGTATCTACGGCAATGAGCAGGCTGACTTACTTGCAAAGTCGGCTGTAGAGTTCGAGGATACTTGGGACGTTCCTTGTGATCTACGGTCGAGTCTCTCTCTCGGAAAGAAATCAATAAATCATCTGTGGCAAGGTCAGTGGACCAGACTAAATATTCGAACGTGTAAGCCGTACCTGGGCGACTGGGACACTGCTAACCGTCCCAGTCGCCTGGAAGAAAAAGTGTAGGCTCGATTACGGCTTAATGCCACCATGTTAACGCACATGAAACCTTATATGGAAAGACGATTCCCACCGCACTGTGATATCTGCGATGCAGTGTTATCTATCAGTCATATCATCCTGCACTGTCGGCGATTTAATCGTGAACGCGCTTCACCAATAAGTTACTGCGTGCAGCAGACGTCCCCCTCACCCTTTCCACCATCCTGGGTGATGGGGACATTGTTATGACTGATAAATTGATGGTTTTCTTGAGAGAGACCGGACTGATCAGAGTGATGTGACTTTTTTACTATATGGTTTTGGTTTTTATCGATTGTAAATATGCATATATTGTACTCTTAATTAGGGTTGACAGTTGACATATTTGAAATAGTTGCTCCTCCCACTGATTTATTTCTAATATTGATGTCCTATAAATTAAACCCCGTTCCTCGACTGGCAGTCACCAGCTGATGAGTGCAAGTGTGCAATATAGAAAGGTATTGGGCACTTGCAGTCGATGGTGGTCTGTTGGGCGAGGTTCTTCACCTTTTGTACATATTGGGTAAATACATTATACCATCTTCATAAAGTTGTCTTAATTAGGGCCGACGGCTGACGTATATGGAACTGTTCCTGACTCGTCTGGTTCCCTTTCATATATTGATGTCCCTTATATTAGGTTGTGCCTCGACTGACAATCAGCAGGTGATGAGTGCAGGTATGTAATGTAGAAAGGCATTACATATCTGCAGTCGATGGTGTTCTGTTAGTCGAGGTATTTTTACCATTAGTGTAGGTCTAGCTATTTGTCTCTGTAGGATTTAGTATAGGTTAGCGATTTGTCTGTCAGGTGATTAGTTTTAGGGTCTCTAGATTAGGTTTTTCTTTATAAGGTCAACAAAAATATAAAACCAAGAAAAAATACAAAAAATACAAAAAAATAAATAAATAAAAAACATCATATATATATGTACGTGTGCATGAAAGTGTGTCTGTATATATCCATGGAGGTGTGTGTGTGTGTGTGTGTGTGTGTGTGTGTGTGTGTGTGTGTGTGTGTGTGTCTGTGTTTGTGTTTGTGTCTGTGTGTGTGTGTGTGTGTGTGTGTGTGTGTGTGTGTGTGTGTGTGTCTGTGTCTGTCTGTCTGTGTATGTGTGTGTGTGTGTGTGTGTGTATATATATATATATATATATATATATATATATATATATATACTGGATGTGATAGGAAGCGTTATGACGAACACACTGAGGTGGTTTGGCCATGTGGAGAGGATGGAGGGTGAAAGACTGACGAAGAGAGTGTATGTGAGTGAGGTGGAGGTGGGAAGAGGGAGGGGGAGGCCGAGGATGAGATGGAGGGATGGGGTGGAGAGGTATATGAGAAAGGGGGTGTGAGTTGGGAGCAGGGCAGTGAAATGGCGGGGGACAGGGCGACTTGGAGGCGATTTGTTTGTGGCCACCCCAAATGGGATTGAGGCGTCTGGCAATATATATATATATATATATATATATATATATATATATATATATATATATATATATATATATATATATATATATACGGCCTTAATGACCAGGGGCTTTGACACCAATGGTCGATAGGCCAAAAAAAAACGAAAAAACAAGAAGTGGGCCAAATGGCATTGAGGCACTCACTGCACAAACATATACGGGAACACCGATGTACGGACACCAGAAGGTAAGCTATGGCTTCCAAAACTACCGTAGAATATCATATATGTTTGTGAGTGAAGTTCCGTGCATAATGATAATTAACCTCTTGCACCTCAATGCTATATGTTACAGAACACACACACACACACACACACACACACACACACACACACACACACACACACACACACACACACACGCATTATACTGTATATTTAACCTGGTTTGTTCTATAACCATTTATCTCTAACTGACGGCGCAACGGCTGATGGTGAGACATCCAGCCGATAGTGACGACCATCTTCATATTCCGCAACATGCATATACACTTAACTTTTTCATCAGGGTATGGATACAACACTGCCAGTGAAATATATCCTCATTAAATAGTTAAACACCAATAACAGTATTCTCGGCTTATAATGAGTAGAAAATAAATGTTTCCCAGTCCCCTCATCCCCCACATTTTGTCCCTATGTGAGTCATAGAGTTTATAGTTTTCAGTATATTCACCACGTGACGTGTTATAGTCTAAGATCGTATCTTTATCAGGAAACGTGACGTCTAGTGGTGAGACATCCAGGTCACAGGAACAGTGACATCTTCATATCCTCCACAGCAATGTCAGACATACTCCTCAGTCATTTTGATGCCAACATTATGGTTACCATGTTCTGTGGAATATACTGCATTGCCATGTAATGAGTAGGATTACCAGTAATTATCGCCAAATAATATCTCTGATATACAGATGAGCTTCTCAAACGTCTCCTGTCTGTCTGTCTGTCTGTCTGTCTGTCTGTCTGTCTGTCTGTCTGTCTCTCTCTCTCTCTCTGAAGGACAGTAATGGTCGGGTAACGAATGCCTGTTGTTACGGCTTGGGGGTGGGGGGATAGTGTTGGATTAAGGGGATCGGCGAGGGGTATATACTGTACGGTTGCGGTGTGAGTTGGGTCGTTGACGAATTGTAGTTGAAAACTTTAGCAATAGTAGAAGACTTCAAAGACCAGGGTCTCACACTGGATGCTAATGTGTTGCATTAGTTTAGCATTGGTTTTAAAAGTGTCTTTAGATACAAGATTTATTCTCATCTACGTTTCTCTACCATTTTTTTTTCCCCAAGGAGCAGGGTATCTCTCATCTACTCTGCCTGTGTTACCTTGCTAACAACCCAACCATCTGAACACGTTGTCACCTCGCAAGTTTTCTAATTGTTAGATACAATTTTTTTTAGCTGTGCATGGCACGTGGTTTTCAACACTGGATAGTTATGTAATCCGCCTTAGTGTTCTCCACACAGCCTCATTTGCATACAAACCCATCCACTGTTTACAAATCAGACCCTCCACGGTCACGATACGTGATGCCGGGAGTGTGTAATTTATGCTTGTGTGGGTCATGTGTTGAAATAGCCTCAGTGGTTGCAGTCCTCATGCCACCATGTTCTGTATTTATCTAATATATATTTATAGAATTATATTTTGTGTGGCGTTTTGTAGGTATAGCTGGAGCCCGTGGCTAGGCGAGTGTGCACTACGAGACAACGCTCTCTTTCACAGGCCACCAGTCGATTGAGTGCGCTGAGCCTGACAGACACCACCTTCACCCAGCTCTGGATCTTGTTGGCTTGTTTCCATCCAGGAGACCATCCTCACCCGCTAAAGTGACAATTCTTACCCACATTTTGTCAGATAAATATTTTCGGTCTTGGTTTGTAATGTAAGGGAGCGTCAAACAACTGCAGAGGTTTATTTACTGGTCTATTGTTTGTCCTTTTTAATATCTGTTACGTCTGGTATACACTGCAAAGGAAGTGGGAGATCTCTTCCTCTCAGCTGTGCCCTTGGCCCTTGAAACTTAGAATGTGGTCTGTTTGTGTGTGATTTCTTTTATGTTATTTTATGACATAGGATTTTGTAATGCTAACGCATCAACCCAACTATGTTTTGGCCTTACATGAAGGATTCTGTTAATTATTTTCATTATTGTCCATTATTATTATTATTTTTATTATTATTATTTTTATTATTATTATTATTATTATTATTATTATTATTATTATTATTATTAATTTTTATTAATATTATTATTATTATTATTATTATTATTATTATTATGATGATGATGATGATGATGATGATGATGATGATTCCAGGTATGTGTGGTTTGTGTATACGACTAATGATATTTTAGTGCTCTGTTCTGTTTGACTTATAGGAGTAGTAGTAGTAGTTGTTCCCTAGGCAGTCTGGCCGAACAGCCCAGAGTCCCTTAGGAAGGCCATGGCCGAGACCGGGCTTTCCCACAGAGCTCTCAAAGAGTATATGTTGTGTTGTTGGCGTAGGTGATTGTGTGCAATGCAGTCTTCCATAATGTGCTTAATAGTATGGGGTGCTGTGTTGCATCCTGGACAGGCATCAGCGATGGAGTCATCCAGCCTCTACTGGTAGCCTAAGAGGGCTAGATGGTGCCCACATCTCAGCCTGGCCAGGTGGACCCTGTCCTCACGAGGAAGTTAGGATTCAGAAGGGTGGATGTCAGGAGGCCGTGCATGCAGCTGTGTGTTGTCTTTAAGTGACTGAATGGAGCGGCGAGTGATCTGAGTGTGGATATGCTTCTGGAAGCTGGTCTGTGGTGGGCGAGGGGGGAGAGATGACAGTATTTGTGTATGGTATCGTGTGCTGGGTGTTGTTTTGATGTTCCGTGGTGTGGGTGGATGTGCTGCCATGTACTGTAGTGGATGTTGTGGGTTTGTGGAGGCTGCAGCAAGAAACTGGGTGCCTCTCATGTCTAGGTGATCCATGACTTCGAGGACTTTGGATTCTTGATGTAGGTGGTCTGTGGGTGTAGTAGCTGTGCAGCCAGTGATTATTTTTAGGGCCTTGTTCTGTATGGTCTGTAGAGTGTTGTAGTGTCTTTCGGTCAGGTTAGAAGCCCAGGCAAGGCTTGCATAATTCATCACTGAACATATGTATTGTTTGTATACTGTGGTGGTGGTTTCTTTGTTGTGTCCGAATGTTGTATGGGCAAGTGACCTCAAAGCACTGAGTCTTGGTGTTATTTTATTTTCAATGTTTGTGATGTGTTGTTTAAATGACATTGATGTATTGTATGTTACACCAAGGATTTTGTGTGTGTGTGTGTGTGTGTGTGTGTGTGTGTGTGTGTGTGTGTGTGTGTGTGTGTGTGTGTGTGTGTGTGTGTGTGTGTGTGTGTGTGTGTGTGTGTGTGTGTGGTAGGGGAGTGTTGTTTATGGTGAGGTGTGGGATGTGACTGTGTTCTGCTGTCCAAATTGTGAGAAGAGTCACTGTAGATTTGGCTGGAGCTATTTTGAGCCTGTTTGTGGTGAACCATTCGCGTAGTGTGTTGAGGTATGGTTGAATGATGTGTGCAGCTGTGTTTGCGTTTTGGTGTGTACATGTAAGTGTTATATCATCTGCATAGGAAACTATATGTATCTGTGGTGTGTGGGGTGTGGGTACGTCGTGCATGTATAGATTAAAGAGTGTAGGGGACAAAACAGATCCTTGGGGGACGCCTTTTGTGAAGTTTCTGATGTTAGAAGACTGACCGGGAAATGTTACGTGTGCACATCTGCCTGCTAAGTAGTTTGCCAGCCATCTTTTTGTGTTATTGTGCATGTTTGTGTTGAGTATTTTGTTTGTGAGGTTGTGGCGGGGGATGGCATCAAAAGCTTTGCCAATGTCTAGTGTGAATAGGAGTGTTCTGTGTGGTGGCTATAGTTTTAGCACGTTCCTGTGGTTGTGTTTATGTAGACTAGAGAAACATGAGGTTTATCATAAATGAGGAAATGAAGCTTTCTTATTGCTTTGTATAGCAAGATCTTAGGCTTCTGTGTGCATTTCTGGAATCCTAGGGTGTTGTTAACGACCTCTTTCTTCCTCACAGTCCTATTATACTGATATATATATATATATATATATATATATATATATATATATATATATATATATATATATATATATATATACACCTCTGTATTTCCTACTGCCTATGATCTCCAGTCATTTAAACAGTGTGTCCAGGCACCTGGAAATGAACAGTTCTTGAATTTGGCCCTTATCTTGATTTTTTTTCTTGGAGGGAACAATTTATAGGCTACTGCCCTTTAGTTCCCTTTTTCTTGCATATATACATATATATATATATATATATATATATATATATATATATATATATATATATATATATATATATATATATATATATATATATATATATATATATATATATATATATATATATATATATATATACATATATATATACATATATATATATATATATAATATACAGGCCTACACAATGAGCATACGATGTTGTGTATCATGATATGCAGCACTTAACCCACAGGACAACGAGAACTCGTGCTTCACGTTGTCAACCTTGACGATGTGAAACACGATAAATTCCATAAATACAGTATCATGACGCGCACTATTTTCAGGTATGGCCACTAGCAAGGCTAACGCTCCTGTGGTTTTAGCTTACCGGGGCAGAATGATCGTGCTGGGGCAGAGTGGTATGACACCTGCCCAAGTTGCTGACGCTATGGGTGTGTCCAATAGAACAGTACAGAGGTGGATCACTAGGTGGGAGCAGGAGGGTTCTCTGACAACAAGACTAAGGTGCGGCAGACCTCGGTTAACGACACAAGACGAGGATGCCCGTTTGCTGGTTGCAGTAGAAAACATGCCTAAGAAAACAGTAGTCGACCTCACCAGAGAACTCCACCTCCCCTGTCATCATCAGACTAGTTGAAACAGACTCCACAAGAGGGGAATACACTGCTACATCCAGCCAAAAAACCAAACTTAACACAAGCTCATAAGGAGGCTAGGCTTTGATTTGCTCTAGAATACCTTGGCGTCAACCCCACATTCTGGCACAACGTTTTATTCACTGACAAGAAGACATTCACATCAATTAAAGCCGGAGCACGACACTGCTGGCGACTAGTTAACACACGATACAAAGATAAGAACATGGACGAGAGAGTTACAAGTGGTCGTATCACTGTGAATATGTGGGGATGGATGTGGGCGTATGGACCAAGGGAGCTGGTGGTGTTGGAGGGGAGATTCAACAGTGATGAATACATTCATATTTTGGACAAGGTTTTGCTACCCACTGTTTGAGCTATGGCAATTCCTGAACCGAAACCAATTATACTTGTTCACGACAACAGCAGTGTCCATACAAGCAACACTGTCAAGCTGTGGCTGGAACAACATCCTATGATCCAACCGATACAGTGGCCACCCAAAAGTAGTGACCTAAATCCCATAGAACACCTGTGGGCTACCCTGACTGCAACTGCGATGTTGGTGAAGAAATGTCCCGGCAAGTTGCAGCTATCTATCTATCTATAGCCCGACGCCCTAATCCTGCAAAGGGTGGCCACAGACAAAACGCCTCCAAGTTGCTCTGTCACTCACCATTTGACTACCCTCCCCCCAACTCACCCCTTCCTCTCTCATATACCTCTCAACTCCATCCCTCCACCTCATCCTCGGTCTACCCCTCCCTCTCCCTCCCTCCACCTCACCTACATACACCCTCTTGGTCTTTCATTCTCCATTTTCTCCACATGTCCAAACCACCTCAGTGTATTTCTCCTAATCATCTCAACCACATCCACATCCACCCCACAACGTTCCTTCACTTCTTCATCCATCAACCTGTCCCTCCATGTCACTCCACATGCTCCTCTCAATTAACTCATTTCCACTGCTCTCACTCTTGACTTGTTTTGCAAGGTCCACGCCTCGCTTCCATATATCAGGGTAGGGATCACAATACTATCATGCAGTGACTTCTAAACTTCCATACTCACCTCCCTATTTCTCATCACTGCTTTCAGTAAACCAACAACCTTCCTTCCCTGCTGTACCCTTTCACGCACTTCATCCCCGAAAGTTCCATCCTTACTCATCACACTACCCAAGTACTTGAATGCACTCACATTCTCCATATCCTCACCATCCAACCTCACTGTACTGTACATTCTGTGACCTCATTCCTCTCAAACACCATAACTTTACTTTTGTTTACATTAACTTTTAGCTTCCTCCTCCTTCACACTGTCCCAAATTCATTCACCAATTGCAACTCCCATTCATCTTCACTCAACAATACTGTATCATCAGCAAACAACAACATCGGAATCTTCCAAATCTCACCCTCATTCATTAGAGCCACCCCGACATCCACTGCCCTACCTTGCACTTCCTTTACAACACCATCCATGTATATATTAAACAGCCATGGAGACATCACACAACCCTGTTTCAGTCCCACATTGAGATCAAAGAACTCACTCAGCTCGCCATCCAATCGCACCGTAGCCCTAGCTCCTTCGTACATACTCTTCACAGCACTCAACAATTTCCCCTCCACCCAATATATTCTTAATTCCTTCCACATACCTTCCCCATCTATTCTGTCATAATCTTTCTCCAAGTCCATGAAGGCAGCATACACTTTCTTTCCCTTTCCTAGATACTTCTTCAGTAAACATCTTAGAACAAATATCTGATCTACACACCCTTTTCCCTTCCTAAATCCCCCTTATTCTTTTCCAACTAGCTCCTCTCTCATATGCCTAACCCTATCAATGAGTATTCTACCATATATTTTACTAGTCACACTAAGAAGGCAAATACCACATACTTCTCTCTCCCCTTTTCCTTTGTACAGAGGAACAATTATACCTGATTTCCAGTCCTCTGGAACCCTTCCCTCTTCCCAAGCCAATCTACACAACTTTCATATCCACTCCACAACAATCTCACCCCCAAACTTCAGCATTTCACCACACACTCCATCAATACCTGGGGCCGTTCCTAACTCGATCTTCCTCATTGCTTCCACTACTTCTGCCTTCCTGATCTCTTCCTCCCTCCTCTCATCTCTTCTTCTCCCAGCCATTCCCCAGCCAGTTATACTCGCACTGCTCTCACTCTCTACATTCAACAAATCCTCAAAGTGCTCCTTCCATCTCCTCAATTTCTCTCTCTTCTCCACCAACAACCTATTATTCCTATCTTTTACTCCCCTACTATTTCCCCTTTCACACTGCCTTACTTTCCTTACCTCCTTCCAAAACAATTTCTTACTCTCCCTCCATTTCACACTTATATTCCTCCTAAACTCTTCATCCACTTTGTTCTTACTCTCCTTCACCAGTCTCTTCACCTCTTCTCCTGCTCACATATACCTCTCTCTTCTCTCTCTCATCTTCTCCTCTACCTCTACTCGCCAACCATTGACTGCATGCCTTCTTCTTTTGTTCCACAGCTCGTTTCACCTCATCATTCCACCATGCTGTCCCTTGCACACCCTTCCATCTCCTCCTCACTCCACAAACTACCTCACACGTTGTGCCTATCCCTTCCGTGAATATCTTACATACGTCTTCCACCCCTTCCATCTGCACTAGCTCATACCTTCCCAATCTTTCTTCCACTGTGCTCTTATACTCTGTCATTTTCTCACTATCTTGGGGGAAGCAGCCTAGGTATTTAGATATAGATAGATCTTGCAAACTCTCCACTCTTCTCGCAGGAGCCGTTTACTCCTGTCTTCCCCTTCGTCTCCTCAACCATTTTCTTTGCAACTTTACCTTGGCCATCACTAAGTGATGGTCCGAGACTCCATTCTCCCACCCTCTCCACACTCTTGCATCCAACACTTGTCTTCCCATTCGCTCATCCACACACACATAGTCTATCATTGTCTTTCGTTCAACAAGTTCACCATCCATCCTCCTCATTACTCGCCATGTATACCGGTGGATCATCTTATGCCGAAAGTATATGTTGGCTATTGCCAACCCCTTACCAGCACAGATGTCCACCAAAACACTACCATCCCATCTACTTCAGCTGGCAAGTTGTAGCACGACATACTAATCAAGTCTGGGAAGGACTGAGATGCCGCCCTAATATATGTTTCTTGTGGAGTCCATGCCACGAAGAATTGACGAGGTTCTTGATGCACATGGTGGATGGACATCTTATTAGACTTGTGTATGTTTCTTTACTTTTACAGGAAATGAAAATGCATAGATTACCTCACTACATGTTTCGTTTCCTACATATTTTAAATACCATGTATTACTGTCGGGTGGAAACTGTTGGGAATAACAGACTGGGCAATAGGGTTATAATCAACTTTTATCACTATTATGTCACTAAATGTCTACAGATGCATCATCATGAGTTTACATGTAATAAAAATATACTGCAGTTTCATATACATGGATTGTCATGTCTATTTCCTCGTTGATATTTGGAATACTTCAGAGGACGGAATAACGGTGGAATACGTTTCATAACAAGTGTTTGGAATTTAAAGAAATGTCATGCTTATGAAAATGTAAAACTCCGTTTATCAGTGATAACATGAATCTCCCATCTATTTCCCGTCTCCCAGTATAGATAACTGAATGACTGAAGATAGCTGTATGCTGTTGGGTGTATATCCTTCCGTGAGACCTGTGGCTCACCCTTTTACCAAAACACTACTTGTGGAAACAAATGCTCTTCTCATTTTCCTGTGAAGGTACCGCATGACTCTGTGCCACACTATACATAGTATGTAATATATCGTGTTATGTTCAGAAGGCACACATGAGTAAAAACACAGTTGTCTCTCCTTTATTCCGATGTTACATGGCTAGCTGAAACCCGGCGAACGGGGTGTGGCAGAAAGGAGGGGAGGGGGCGGGGTAGCACCTTGTCATTTTTGCTAACGCTTGTTTGGCTACATGTTATAGCTATTATTTCAGGTTGACGATACAGTTCACTATTTACAGATATTAAATCAGGTGTAAGATCACTTTTAGCACCTTTACTCTGTGATTAATTGACTGACTGTACTGCTAACAAAAACTACAGCACACATCCTCCACTACCTCCCCTCCACCACCACCACCGTCTGGTCTGACACAGTTGCCAGACCTGTGAGGGAGTCCTTGCTGCTTCGACTTGTCTGTTCTAATATTTACGTGGTTCGGAACGACGACACGACTTTTTTTGGCTGACTATACTAGATTAAAAGTTATATGCACATCCACTTCAGTATTATTCAGGAGTCATCCATACTCCCCTCCCTAACGGTGATGTGGGTTTGTAAGTATCCCTGTTAGTACTGCTCGAGGTTGTACTTACGCTGAGAGCCAGAGGGGGAGGTGGGCACTGTCGCTGGGAGAGTGAGAGAAACACCGATGCGACACAAGAGGTTGGCACTGAGGGTAACTTTGCCTGGCCTGTGACCTTGACGTGGTGATGGGGAGTGACAGGGGGAGAGGTGGTGGTGGTGGGGGGGAAGATACAGTTTAGGGTACAGGGCCAAGGCTTGGGTGTGGAGGGGTGTGTGGGTGTAATGTGGAGGATGGAAGGGGATGGAGGGGTGGAATGGAGGAGTGGATGGCAAGGGGAGGTGGATACAGTGAGGGTGGAAGAGATATAGTTGTAGGGATGAGGAGGCGGGTGAACAGGAGGGAGGAGGGGGAAGGAGGAAGAAGAAAGGGTACATGAGGAGGGGGAGGGGGAGGGTGGAGTGCAAAAGGGTTCAAGTGGGAGGTAGTAGTGGATAAGGATAAGAAGTGGAGGGGGAGGGGGAAGTAATGAGAGTGGAACAAGAAAAGAAATGAGGTTGGGGAGAGGTAGTGGAGGCATGGAAGGGGAAGAATGGGGTTTGGTACAGATGATGGGTTGGATGTACAGGGTGGGGGGAGGGGGGATGGTGGAGGGGGCTGGTTAAGGGAGGTGGGGGGGACAGTGGAGGGGAAATAGTGGATGACGATGGACGGGGATGAAGAGAGGATGAGAGTGGGGAAGGGGTTAGGGATGAGAGATAAGGGGAAAGGGGGGAGAGTGGAGAGTGAGGGTTACAATGGGAGTAGATGGGGAGGGGGAGAGAGTGAGAGTGAAGGAGGAGGGGGAGAGAATGATAGTGGAGGGGAGGAAAAAAGGATGAGACTGGAGGGGAGGGGGAGGGGGAGAGATGATAGTGGAGGGGAGGAAAAATTAATGAGACTGGAGGGGAGGGGGAGGGGAGGGGTGGTGTTGGGGAGGAAGGGGGAATGCAAATTACAAAATTCTTCTCACAGTGATTCCTGTATATAATTATCACGCCTCGTATCTACACATTGAAATTATCAGTGTCATGCTTTCAATTAAAAGTTACAAGATATTTTTGTTTGTATTATCAATGAACAGAAACAAGTTGTAATAATAATAATAATAATAATAATAATAATAATAATAATAAGAAGAAGAAGAAGAAGAAGAAGAAGAAGAAAAAGAAGTACAACAATAACAACAATATGATAATATTAATAAAAGAAAATAATAATAATGATAATAATAGTAATAATAATAATAATAATAATAAGAAGAAGAAGAAGAAGAAGTACAACAATAACAACATTATGATAATATTAATAAAAGATTAATAATAATAATGATAATAATAATAATAATGATAATAATAATAATCAGGTAAATTCGTCCGCTCCAAATGTCGGAAAGTGGAATTTGGCGCCGCTCGCAAAACGTGTTATTTAAAGACCCCAACCTTTTTTATTCAACAGTGCTGTGACCTTTCTTGACCTCTATTGTCAACACGCCAAATTTCAGAAAGATAGGTCAACTCTAAGTATATTTTTGGAACTAAAAAAAGTGCAAAAAACTGTACCCTTCCTGAAAAAGTGCTAAAAATTGTACTCTACCTCAGAAAGTGCTAAAAATTTTACTCTACCTCAAAAAGTGCTAAAATTGTACTCTACCTCAAAAGTGCTAAAGTGCTAAAAATTGTACTCTGTCTCAAAGTGCTAAAAATTGTACTCTACGTCAAAAGTGCTAAAAATTGTACTTTACCTCTGAAGAGCTAAAAATACTAAAAGTGTTAATAATTAGTGGCAGGTGGTGGCGACCATCATCCACTCACTTGATGTAGTGCTGCCTACTTCTTCCTTAGCCTGTATCATTCTTTTTCTGTGCCTACCCCCCCTCTCTTCCTATTTCTACCAGCTTTCCTGTCATTGCTTTTCTTTCCTTCACATGTGGCTTTACAATGAGTGACAACCAAAATGGTTTCCTGTAAGCCAAGAAACCATTTACGACGCTGGGTGGTAACCATACAACCAAACCATACGTGCTCCCTACGTGTCACCAAGTGGGTTGGTGGAGGGTTAGTGCCCCTCCCTGTAAAACAAATAACTCAAAGTCAAATGGCCACCCCTTACGGGACTATTGTGTCTGGTAATAGAGAGATAGATAGTTAATAATTGCACTATACCTCAAAAGTGCTAAAAGACCTAAAAGTGCTAAAAATTGTACTCTACTTCCTATGTAACGCGTGTGGAGGCTTTGACTGGATTTTAATAATATAAATAACAAAAAAAAAAAAAAAGCTTTACCCCTCACTGTTCTCTGCTGGGTCCACAAGTAATGATGTGCAGTAATTCTTTGTTGTATTTCATTATTGGTTGGAGCGTCTTAACCCACTAGGCCACCAGACGTCCGTTTGGTTACATGGTCACCACCCAGTGTAACAAATGGCTTCCTGACAGTAAGCCTTTTAGTTTGCCAGTACAGGCACCTGAAGATAGCACTACATCAGGTGAGTGGATGGTGGATGCCCTCACCTACCACATCAGTAAGTGCAGCACTGCATCAAGTGAGTGGTTGATGTATACCCTCGCCTACCACAGGAACAGCAGCACATCAGATGAGTGGATGGTGTATACTCTCCCCCACCACAGCAATAACAGCACATCAGATGAGTGGATGATGTATACCCTCGCCCACCAGAGCAACAGCAGCACATCAAATGAGTGGATGGTGTATAACTTCACCTACCACATCAATAACAGCAGAGCTACATCAGGCGAGTGGATCGTGGGTGCCCTTGCCCACCACTTCAGTAAGGGCAGTGCTACATCAGACGAATGGATGGTGGGTGCCCTCACCTATTACATATAGTAAGGGCAGCTCTACATGAAGTGAGTGGATGGTGGGTGCCCTTGCCTATAACATATAGTAAGAGCAGCTCTACATGAAGTGAGTAGACCTTCACTAATGGTAAAAATACCTCGATCAAGAGAACACCATCGACTGCAGATATGTAATGCCTTTCTACATTACATACCTGCACTCATCAACTGCTGACTGTTAGTCGAGGCGCAAACTAATATAGGGGACATCAGTATATGAAAGAGAACCAGACGAGTCAGGAACATTTCCATATACGTCAGGTGTCGACACTAATTAGGACAACTTAAACAAGATGATATAAAGTACTTACATAATGTGTACAAAATGTGAAGTACACCACCCAGCAGACCACCAAGAGAGACTGGAAGAACGAGAGGGGGGGGGGGGGAAAGGAGGGAGGGGGATAGAGGAGGAGGGAGAATGTAAGGAGGGGAGGAGAGAATCGGAGGGTGCAGATAAGGAGGGAAGGAGACGGGGATAGAGGGGTAGGGAGGAGGTAAGGGGGAAAGGAGGAGGGAGGAGGGAGGGGGGAGGGAGGGGGAATGAAGGAAGCGTGTTTTTCAGGGATGAGGAAGAGGTGGAGGGAGACGAGAGGTGGAAGGAGAATGAGGAAAAGGAAAGAAAGGAAACTGAAGAAAAGGAAAGAAAGAGGAGAGAGGGAGGGGGGATGAAGGAAAGGAGGGGAGGAGGAAGAGGGGATGTGATGGGAGGGAGGTGGTGGAAAAAAGCAAGATGGTGGAGGATGGGGGGGGGTTTGAACATAAAGAGACAATAAATACAATAATTCACTACATTATCAATCGATTTACTCCCTGTTTGTGCGCTTTTTATTGATAATTTTGAAACTAGATTGCGGTTGCTGTATTGAAGTAATGGAACTGCACATTCCAAGTTTACTGCGGAATTGTGGTAGCAAAAGGTAAGGGTCAGAGGTTGCGGAATTGCAATTGCGCAGTTGAATTTAGGTTGCGGTGCCCAGCTCTGCTATAAATACATGTTATAAACCCTGTCTTTCCCACTTTTCTCAACTATGAAGAGATAGTCAGCTGGTAAATTTAAGGAGTTTGGTGATTCAGGTAGTTCTGTGAAAGACCAATACGTTGTTGGCACGGGAACAGGTCAGCTCAACCAAACACTAAATCATGGATTCAGTCCTCATTCTTACCCCTCTTAACTCCTGTATTGCCAATAACCGGATGACCTCCTGAAAATTAAAGCTAGAAAAAACAAAGAGGGAGTAAAGAAAGAAAGAAAGAAATATAGGCATTAATATGTCATAACACAATATGTAATAGTTACAGGCATATAATAGTTATAGGAATTTGTCATAGTACAATGTGTAACACTAGCACAATTCAGTATGTAATGGCTGGTGTTCAGGAAGAGATGTACACATCCCCTAGCCCAGAATGCAAGCACACAGTGTATGACAAACACATACCAGATCAAGAATTTTGTGATGTATCGAAGACATGGGTAACTGATGAAAACCAGTTAGTTCGCGTGATGAAAATGCACCAGACATTACACACATACTTACAGTCGTGGTCATACATAATCACCTATACCCCTGTATCCTGTGTCCCAGGCTTGCTGCTTTATGCGTGGCAAGTCACACTGGAGTAAGAGGGGCTGAGAGGGAGGGGCCAGAGGGAGAAGGAAAAGTGGATTGAGGGACGAATGATGGTGGTGGGGTCTAGTGATGGAAGGGAGGGAGGGTAGTTGGGGGAAAAAGAATGAAATGCGAAGTGGTGGCCACATAATTTGTCTATTTTCCTTCATCCAGAGCATGATGTAAAGAAGTTAATATTCGGTAGATAATGCTGCATTACACCTTGTATAGTGGCGTCAGATAACAAGCTTTAGATCGGTTGTGATATCACGGGCTGGCTCGTGTGAGAAAAATACAAACGTGACAGATCAAATATCAGTAGGCTACGAGATTGTGTAGGCCCAGATTGTCAACGTGTGGAGGCTAGAGAACAAGTGGACACGGACCCGCCTCCTCCAGCACACCAAGAAAGAATGGGAGCTGTTCAGACGAAACCAGCACACCATCAACAACATTGTTTCCTCGATCCCGCGACAATTGAGGCAAGAGGCCAATGGACTACTTACCAAGGCTTTCCTGGTTGCTTTGCCGTGACCAATTTCAGTAAACAGTGACACATATATTTTTGGAGTTTGGGTAGGATTTGTTTCATTTTCCTTCTAACAGATTGTGAGAGATACCATTATCATATCCACCCATGTACACGGACATCAAATTTATTTACCTTTTGTGCACGGTTATTTTAAGTAGCATTTTCATATAGTGATGCCGTAAAATAGCTAACATTATGATTACTGTATAGAGGAAGTGTATAGCGAGACGATGATCATATATACTGTGGACACAGCCATGTCGAAAGTTGCGTATTGTATTTAGTTTGGGTACGGGGATGGGTCTATTATGATGTGGCAGGGGCAAACCAGCTCTGCTGTCGGACCGTGCTGCTGATGTCACTGATTGCATTGCGCAGTTGACTCTTGTGCGGTGTGGTGCGGTGAGGATCTGTCCCTTCTCCCCTTTGTGGCTAAGATGCGAATGAATGTGTTTGAGTGGATGAATAAATTAGGAGTGTGTCGTCCTGTCTCGGCTACCTCCCTTTCCCTGGGGGAAGCAGCCTAGGTATATAGATAGAATCCAAACATTAATTGCATATAACGGTAGAGGACATTTCTTACACAAACATTACGGAAGTCAAAGCCATCCAGATTCCATTCTGCGTCCGAAGTCAAAATACATGGATGAACACAAATATCTGGCTCCGCACTAATGTTTGATCTGTCACGTCAGTATATTTCTCTCACGATCCAGTCCTTGACATCAGCATTGTCAAGCTTGTTATCTGACACAGCTATGCAAGGTGTAATGTAGCATTATCTACAGCATTTAAATACTTTAAATCATGCCTCGAATAGTCAAATTATGTAACCACCACTTCGCATTTCATTCCCCCTCCCCTACCTACCCTCCCTCCCCTCCCACACCCAACCCCAGCACCATCACTCGTCCCCACACCCACCTTTCCTTCCTTCTCTGGCCCCTCCTTCTCAGCCCCTCTTACTTCAGTGTGTCTTGCCGCGCATAAAGGAGCCAGCCTGAGGCAAGGGGTACAGGAGGGCAGGTGAATATTTATGACTACGACTATACACACACACACACACACACACACACACACACACACACACACACACACACACACACGTCATCCAGCCGGAAATCAGCTAGTCATATATCCCGAGAAATCTGAGGTGAGAGTCATAGAGTCAGAGAGAACCAGAGAAGGCAGAAGGGGATTGGAGAGACGAGAGAAGGAAGCTTAGGAGATAGGGTAGAGTAGGAGGTTCTCCGTCACGCTGACAATACGTGGGTCACGTCACTCTTTCCATCACATAACTGCATCACAATAAAAACCTCTTAACCCCAGAGTGTCTATATCTCACCTTCACTTACGATACAAGATAGACGGAGGGCAAGGAAGACAGAGAAATACGTATCTCAAGATAAAACCAACAACGAGCTATCCAACGCCTCACGACTTCTTATTGGTAGCAACCCACACTACTGGTGACAGAGGTGCCTCGCCAGTCTACAGCTACAATTCCAACTCCTAGCTATGATTATTATCTACACACACACACACACACACACACACACACACACACACACACACACACACACACACACACACACACACACACACACACACACACACACTATTGGATTTAAGCTGTGAACCCTTTATACTGCCATGTCTTTGCTTCTGTGTTTTAATATTGGGACACTCAACCGTTGTGTGGCAGTATATGGTATTTAAGACAGAGAGGCTGTTGATACATGGTGGCAGCTATCATCCACTCACTTGATGTGGTGCTGCCTCCTTCTTCCTTCAACTTTATCATTCTTTTCTGTGTATGCTCTTCTATCCTCTTATTCTTCCTTCACTCGTGTAACATTTTATTACTCTTCCTTCTGCTCCAGGTGGCTCTACACTGAGTGACAAGCCTAATCGTATCCTGTAACCTAGGAAACTATTTACGGTGTTGTGTGATAACCATATAACCACATAACAGAGCGATGTGAAGTCTACTATGGTGCCCCTGTTAACTGGGTGGAGTAACGCAAAAGCGACATCCATCCAAGAACCAAACCTCCACACTCTTCCCCATGCCTTGCTGTGGTGAGAGGCTGTCTGCTGCAGGGGAAGATCAATATACTAAACAGGATGGCTCTGTAAGGGTGGTTGTTTGTCTGTGGTTGATGGGTTTGCTCAGCTAGACAGCTTGGGGTTACATATAAATGGTTTATGAGAGTTTTAGGTCAAAATAATCCCATCTGAGGAGAGATACCAAGTCCTTCAAGTTAATGTCTCACTTTGTCAAGGGCCAGCAAGCGATTTTTCAAGGGTGACATGGTCTGGTGGAGGTGGCCGATGAAGGGGAGAGCGGGTAGAGATGGAACGCCTCTGCTGGCCCAGTAGCTGTGACGCCATCTTGAGTATAACCATGCCGTCACCCCCACCAGCACCAACACTACCCACGTCACAAGCATCCTGATCCTTTTACCTGGCAAGTAGAACAAGAATGCATGATTTAAATGGCTGTCGAATACATGATGGTCATTTAGAACAGACTCACAGTATTACAAAGTCCTCTCTGTCCCTAGTTTCTGACACACACACACACACACACACACACACACACACACACACACACACACACACACACACACACACACACACACACACACACACACACCGAGGCACCGAGAGAGAGCAGACGCATGTCGAGAGAGCTCCATACCTGGCCAACTTGGCCAGCAGCATTACCTAAATAAGTATCTTTATATGAGTCAAGCTCTGTACAAGGTTAGACTAAATGGTGTTCTAATATAAAAAAAAAAAAGTTTTAAGTAAGACTTGGTCAAACAGAAAAGTAAACAAGCAGCGCAAGAATGCGCACAATCAGCTGACCTTTGTTTAGTCTACAATCTGCCCCAGGGAATGTAAGTACTATATGCGCTTTTAGTACTGCAAAATTACCACATACTTTAGTAAAGCAAATTTGGAAAAGAAAAGCGATAAAGGTAGAAAGCAGGATGATGATTTCTACCAAGAACTGGTTGAAATGGAGACTCACAACAAACTGTTTGAAAGAGTACATAAGTTGGAGACGGCTTTTCAGAATGAGATTAATGAAATTAAGAAACAGATGCACTTGTAAAAGGAAGAAATAGAAAAAATTAGGAAAGGAAGTCAACAAGAAAGAAACAATCATAAATGAGCTAACAGTTGAAGTGGGTACGCTTAGGAGGAAAATTAGTGAAATGGCAAGTACAGTAGTCAACCATGACAGTATTATGGAAGAGTTCAAAAATGATACAGAGACAATTAGGCAAGTAAGCAGTCTTATAGACCAGAGCAGTGATATTGAGGAGAAGATAACACAGGTGAATGAAGCTGTGCAAAGCTACAAAAATGATGTGGAAACCACTTATGCTGAAATGGTGAAAGTAAAGAAAGACTTGGAAACAAGGGTGGAAGAAAAAAGCATTAAAAAAGAAGTGAAACGAATAACCCAAAACAATCCTAAGTTAGTCAGAGATTCAGTAGATATTAACAAATCTATAGTAATCACTGGTATAGAAGAGGAAGAAGTAAAAAAGAAGATCTCAAGAGACAAAAAAAGAGATGACAAATGTAATGGGCATATTGAAAGAAGTATCAGAGGAAATCTGTAGTAAAGACATAGAGGAACACAAAGGGTTAGGGGAATAAGAGAAAAGCAAGTCAAGACCTCTAAAGGTAACCTTCCATAGTGTAAACACCATGGAGGAGATACTAAAAAATGCAAAGAACCTTATGGAAAAAGAGGAGTTCAAAAATCTATGGATAAAAAGATGCCTAACACAAGAGGAACTGGAATTACTGAAAGAGAAGAGAGAGGAAGCAAAAACAAAAAATGAGGGAACATCAGAGGAGGAGGAGAATACATTTTTTTTTACAAAGTAATTGGATTGCAGGTACGAAAGTGGTACATAAACAGGAGAGAATAAAAAAGAGGAAGGTAGTAGAACCATATCGTGATAAGTATATAAACAAGATGATTAAGTTGATATACTCAAATGTGGATGGAATGGTACCGGTATCTAATTTATTAGAGATGAATAATTGTTACAGAAAATGAACCACATATAATATGCCTAAGTGAAACAAAATTAACACCAAGGATATTGAATGACATCCTAAACTTAGAGGAATATAATATATGGAGAAGAGATAGGAACTTAAAAAAAAGAGGAGGAATTATTATATTAACTAAGCAAAATCTAAAAGTCAAAGAAATAGAACTAGATATACCCTCACAAGTAGAAATGATTGCAGTAGAGATAAATATATCTGAAGGGAAAGTAATTGTAGCCAATTTGTACATTCCACCCAGATCAAACACATGGGAAAGAGACGAATATGAGGACCTGGCAGAAAGTACAATTCAGAGTTTAAGAGCATTACTACATAAAATGGAAGAGAAATCGAAAAGAATTATACTAACTGGAGATTTTAATACAAATATAAATTGGAATACTCTAGATATAATAAGCCAAGAAAGCTGTTGGAACCAAAAGCTCCTGGATCTTATGCAAGAGTTTTTCCTAACGCAACTTGTAAGGGAAATCACCAGAAAAAGAGGACTCGATGTGCCCTCAGTGCTAGATTTCATATTTACTAGGCAAGAAAACGATGTTAACAGTTTAATATATCACCCTCCATTCGGCAAAAGCGACCATGCAGTACTAAATTGCAATTTCAGGATTGCATATGACATAGATAACAGCAATGAAAGTTACAAAAAGAGCCTAAACTATAAAATGGGAAAGTATCATGACCTAAAGCAGTACTTCTTAGAAATTGCTTGGGAAAATGAGCTTAGAGGACAAGATTTAAATGCTATATATGATGTGAACTTTATGAAATAGGAGTCCAGAAGTACATCCCACAGCACAAAGAAGCAGAAAAGAAAAAGAAATGGTTCAATACAGAATGTAAAAAATCAAAAGGAAAAAGAGATTTGTTGTGGAATTGATACAGAAGACACAATAGTGTAAGGGCATATAATAATTACTAACAGGCAAGAAACGATTATACAAGAATAAGGAGGGAAGCCCAAAAACAGTTTGAGGAGGATATCATAAATAAAAGTAGTGATCAACCAAAGCTATTTTACAGCTACATCAGAAGCAAAACCAAAGTAAAAGATAAAAAACAATCCATTACGGACGATGGAATCACCTATACACAAGAGAAGGATATTTGTGAAACACTAAACAAGAATTTCCAATCAGTTTTTACAGAGGAAAAAAAAATTTGAGAGGTATTATGTGGAACATGCATGCCCACACATACTACCAGATATACAAACATCAGAAAAAGAAATACAGGAGGAGCTAAGTAAATTTGACAAAGGAAAAGGAAATGGTCCTGGTGAAATTTCATGTTGGGTGCTATGTGAATGTGCAAAGGAGTTAAGTAAACCATTATTTTTAATTTTCAATAAATCCTTGAGTCAAGGTAAACTACCTGATATTTGGAAGAAAGCAAACATTGTTCCCTTATTCAAGAAAGGGCATAGACAAAATCCACTTAACTACCGACCAGTATCACTAACCAGTGTTGTAAGTAAGGCATTAGGAAAGCTTACAAGAAAAGCTTGGGTAAATCACCAACAAGAACACAATATGATAACAGAAAGACAGTTTGGTTTCAGAAAAGGAAAATCTTGTGTTACTAATCTGTTGAGCTACTATGACAGAGTACGAGACACATTACAGGAAAGAGAAAGATGGGTGGACAGTATCTATTTAGATTTCAAGAAAGCATTTGACACAGTACCACACCAAAGACTTTTATGGAAACTGTACCATCAAGGAGGAATTCGAGGCAAACTGTATTGTTGGATGCAAGATTTTCTCATGAAAAGAAAAATGAGAACAGTACTAAGGGGAAATTACTCATCATGGAAAGAAGTGACTAGTGGAGTACCACAGGGCTCAGTGCTGGCACCTATCATGTTTTTAGTGTATATAAATGATATAGACAGTAACACTGGAAATGAAAGCTATCTAAATATGTTTGCAGATGATGCAAAAATACAAAGGAGAATTACTAAAACAGACTCATGTAAAGAGCTACAAGAAGAATTAAATAAACTTCATGAATGGAGTAATAAATGGAAAATGGAATTCAATGTGGACAAGTGTCATTTAATCAAGTTTGGTAAAAGTGGAAAAAGACCTGATTGGGATTATAAATTAGGAAATAAAACCCTAAACACATCAGAAAGAGAGAAGGACCTAGGTGTGATTGTCAATAACAGACTATCTCCGGCTGACCACATCAGTGAGAAGGTACGGAACATGTATATACTGCCTGCCAATATGAGAATAGCGTTTACATACATAAATGAAGACATGTTAAGAAAGATAATAACATCATTCATCAGACCAACCCTGGAGTATGCATCAGTAGTCTGAAGTCCTCATCTCAAAAAACACATAGACAAGATTGAAAAAGTTCAAAGGGCTGCTACAAGATGGGTACCAAGCTTAAGGGATCTAAGCTAAGAAGAAAGACTAAAACTAAATCTACCAACACTAGAGGAGAGAAGGAAAAGAGGTGACATGACTATGCTATATAAATGCATATCAGTGAAGGAGAAAATAGACATAAATGATTACTTAACGTATGGGGAAGCATCAGCAAGAGGATACTGCAAAAAACTGCATAAAAAGAGAGGTGATAAAGACGTAAGGAAATTTAGTTTCCCAAATAGAGCAATTGATCAGTGGAATGCACTACCGAATGAAATTGTGTGTGACAAAACAATTCACAAATTTGAGGATATGTACGATAAATATGGTTTAAGACACGGGACAGTATGAGCTTGACTCATTCCTGTAGAGACAATTAGATAAGAACAATTAGGTAAGAACACACACACACACACACACACACACACACACACACACACACACACACACACACACACACACACACACAGCCACTGAATTCACATGCCACGAGGGGAAGAAAATTAGAAGGCAACAGCTCGTATTTATTGGTATCGAGTACACGGGGACAATCATTTAAATTCCAATCCTCTCTTATAGACTACGGGAGCCCATTGTTTAATTACGCGCCGCTTCTCTCTTTAAATTCCGCGCCACTTCTCTGTTTAAATCAGGCGACACTGCTCTGTTTAAATTACGCGCTACTCCTCTGTTCAAATTACGCACAACTCCTCTATTTAAATTACGCGCTACTACTCTGTTTGAATTACGCCACACGTCTCTTACGCCACACGTCTCTGTTTTAGGTAAAGAATAGAATAAGAGGAAAAAGGTGCAGGTTTCGCCTAGCCATCGCACGAAGGTTATTAAGGTAACGGATTTTTAGAGTGCATGATTATGAAATCACCACATTGTCACCACCGCCGATCCCGACACTGCCCATGCCCCAGCACTGTGGGGTGTTTACGTGCTAGAGAGCAGACAGAGATGTGCATTTGTAGAGGCCTGCATCCACACACTCACAGCACCAATAAAGGTGAAGTAAAAGAGTAACAGGGCCTCAGGAAAGGAAGTACTTTAGAATATACTGAAAGACATTGATGGCCAGCAACGAAATTTAGTAAAGACAGGAAAAGTACAGTCTTAAGCAGGTGGTTGACATGATAAAGCAGTGGAGTGTACTATCTAAGGTTCCATTCCACAACACTGTTATTAAAAACAATAATTTTAGTCTGATTTCTTTAATTTGGGTAGGAGACAGTTATACACTGTGGTGGTCTGGCCATGTGGAGAGAGAGAGAGAGAGAGAGAGAGACGAACGAAGAGAGTGTTTGTGAGTGAGGTGAGGTTAGGGGGGGGAGAGCAAGAGAGAGAGAGAGAGAGAGAGAGAGAGAGACGAACGAAGAGAGTGTTTGTGAGTGAGGTGAGGTTAGGGGGGGAGAGCAAGAGGGAGGCCAAGGATGAGATGGAGGGATGGAGTGGAAAGATGGAGGGTGTGAGGGGATGGGAGGGCAGCGAAATGGCAGGGCGACGTGGAGGCCAGTTGTTTGTGGCCACCCCTTACCTTACGGGATTAAGGCGTCTGGTTATGGATAGATAGATACTGTAGATAGATAGTAATGGGTACAAAATCGTCAGTTAATTATGCAAAACATTTCTTCAAGGCCATTATAAACAGGGAATAATTACCAAGGAATATGGGCGACTACGATACAGTAATAACATTTAAAAGTGCCTTCGTTATGTGTTCGCCTTCTCATCCTCATCTGGCTATCGCAAAAGCTAAGTACAGTATTTTCCTTCCATCCAGGTCGGGGAGAACACTGCCAAGACCTCAGCATCATTGAGATTAGTGTCACACCTTTTTATCTATGTCACACCTTTATATTAGCGTTACACCTTTATATCAGTGTCACACATTTATATCAGTGTCTCACCTTTATATCAGTGTCACACCTTTATATTAGCGTTACACCTTTATATCAGTCACGCCTTATATCAGTGTCACACATTTAAATCATTCATACCTTTATATTAGCGTTACACCTTTATATCAGTGCCACACCTTTATATTAGCGTCACACCTTTATTTTAGTTTGACACCTTTATATCAGTGTCACACATTTGTATTAGCGTTACATCTTTACGTCAGGATCACACCTTTATATCAGTGTCACACCTATATATCAGTGTCTCACTTTTATATTAGCGTCACACCTTTATGTTAGTGACACACCTTTACTTTTGTGTCACACCTTTATATCAGTGTCACACAATTATATCAGTGTCACCTTTATATCACTGTCACACCTTTATATCAGTGTCACTCTTTTATATCAGTGTCATACCTTTATATCAGTGTCACCTTTTTATATTAGTGTCACACGTTTATATTAGTGTAACATCAGTATATCAGTGTCAAACCAGTGTATCAGTGTCACAAATGTATATCAATGTCGCACTTTTATATAAGAGTCACACCTTTATATCAGTGCCACACCAGTACAGTATATGTGTCGCACCTGTATATCAGTGTCACACCTTTATATCAGAGTCACACCTTTATATGTGTCACACTTTTATATCTGTGCCACACCTTCACATAGCTCTCCATCCTGTGATATTTACATGAGAATATACAATGTTTCGTGGTCACCATTTTACTTTGTCTTGCCGACCTCGGATGCAAGAACTGGTGGGTGAGAGAACATTCTTCATTTCCTCATCTTCAGCTCATAATAAAGACACCACAGCTGTAGTTTTCCGTCATAAATGGACGCGGAAAGACAAGTAGGAGTGTTGCTGTTTGCCCTCCTCTGTGTTCCTTTTCACAAAGACACTCTCACGGGGTTTTGCAGTGACAATAAATATGTTTGAGTTATCGACAGAAGTGACTGGATGAGGTACGTACGCATGACAAGGGCTACATCACTTTTTCTTTCTTTTTTTTTCTTTTCTTTTTTTTAAATTGGCTCCATCTCACAGCAGGGCAGTTTGGTGTGGCTTGCTTCTCTCGTGAAATAGACCCAAGAATTTCAGTTTTGCGTTCATGAGTCGATCGATGTGCTGCCCGTAATTACTGATCACTCTATTGATAGTTCCTCCATTGTGCTTTCCCGTTAATGTTTCTGAGTCCCTTCCCTCCATGTAGGAGGGTTGGGGCTTAAGATGGTGCTGTAGTCATGTTGAAAGAGGCATATATGGAGTTGCTATGTCATGGCGGTTCAGCAGTCATTCACGAGCGATCATGACATTGTATTAGATTTAAAGTTATATGCACATCCACTTGGGTACCATTCAGGAGTCATCCATACTTCCCGCCCCAACGTTGATGTGGGTTTGTATGTATCCCTGTTAGTACTGCACGAGGTTGTACTTACGCTGAGAGCCAGAGGGGGAGGTGGGCACTGTCGTTGGGAAAGTATGAGAAGTATTGATGTGACACAAGACGTTGGCACTGAGGGATAACTGCCTGGCAACATGGTGATGGGGAGAGCCAGGGGGAGAGGTATGGAGGGGGGGAAGGTACAGCATAGGTTACAGGGCCAAGGCTTAGTTGTGGAGGGGTGTGTGGGTGTAGTGTGGGGGATGGAAGGGGATGGAGGGGTGGGATGGAGGAGTGGATGAGAAGGGGAGGTGCATGCAGTGAGGATGGAAGAGATATAGTTGTAGAGATGAGGAGGCGGGTGAACAGGAGGGAGGAGGGGGAAGGAGCAAGAAGAAAGGGAACATGGGGAGGGGGAAGGGGGAGAGGGAGTGGGGAGTGCAAACGGGTTAAAGTGGGAGGTTGTAATAGATAAGGATAGGAAGGGGAGGGGGAGGGGGAGGTAATGAGAGTGAAAGAAGAAAAAAATGAGGTTGGGGAGAGGGAATGGAGGGGTTGAAGGGGAAGAATGGGGTTTGGAACAGATGATGGGTTGGATGTACAGGGTGGGGGGAAGGGGTATGGTAGAGGGGGCTGGGTAGGGGAAGTGGGGGGAGACAGTGGAGGGGAAATAGTGGTTGACGCTGGAGGGGGATGGAGAGAAGATGGGAGTGGGGATGGGGTTGGGGATGAGAGATGAGGCGGGAGGGGGGAGAGTGAAGAGTAAGGGAGAAAATGGGAGTGGATAGGGAGGGCGAGAGAATGAGAGTGGAAGGGGAGCGTGGAGGGGAGAGAATGATGGTGGTGGGGAGGAAAAATGGATGAGACTGGAGGGGAGGTGTAGGGTTGGGGAGGAGGGGAGAATGCAGATTACAAAGTTCTTCTCAGTGACTCTTGTATACAATTATCACACCTCATATCTATACACTGAAATTATCAGTGTCAGGCTTTCAATCAAAAGTAAACAACTTGTAATAATAATAAAAACTATCTATCTATCTATCTATTGCCAGACGCCTCAATCCCGTTTGGGGTGGCCACAAACAAATCGCCCCTACGTCGCCCTGTCCCCAGCCATTTCACTGCCCTGTTCCCAACTCACACTCCCCTCTCTCATATACCTCTCCATCTCATCCTCGGCCTCCCCTTCCCTCTTCCCCCCTCCACTTCACTCACATACACTCTCTTCGTCAGTCTTTCAACCTCCATCCTCTCCACATGGCCAAACCATCTCAGTGTGTTCCTCATAACGCTTCCTATCACATCCACATCCACACCACAATGCTCCTTTATATCCTCATTCGTCAACCTGTCTCTCCATGTGACTCCACAGGGTCCTCTTAAATAACTAATTTCCACTGCTCTCACTCTTGACTTGTGTCCTTCCAACAACGTCAAAGCTTCACTTCCATACGTTAGAGTTGGTATCACAATACTGTCATGTAGTAACTTTTTCACTTCCATGCTCACTTCCCTGTTTCTTAACAATGCTTTCAAAGAACCAGCAACCTTTCTTCCCTGCTGTACCCTTTCAAGCACTTCACCCTCCAAACCTCCATCCTTAATCATCACACTACCCAAGTACTTAAACGTACTCACATTTTCCAATTCCTCACCATCCAACCTCGCTGTACATTCACTGACTTCACCTCTCTCAAAGACCATCACTTTACTCTTCCCTACATTCATCTTTAGATTCCGTTTCTTACACACTCTCTCAAACTCATCCACCAAGCCTTGCAGCTCCCCTTCGTCTTCACTCAACAACACAGTATCATCTGCAAACAACAGTACAGGGAGTTTCCAAACACTATCCTCTCTCACCAGGGCCACTCCAACATCCACTACCCTACCTTGTACCTCTTTTATTACCCCATCCATGTACAGACTGAACAATCATCGAGACATGACACATCCCTATTTCAACCCAACCTTCAAAGAGAAAAATTCACTTAGTTCACCATCCACACGCACTGCAGCCTTAGCACCATCATACATACTCTTCACAGCATTCAACAACTTCCCATCTACTCCAAATATTCTTAATACTTTCCAAAATCCTTGTCTATTCACTCTGTCATATGCTTTCTCCAAATCCATGGAAGCCGCATACAACTTCTTTCCCTTCTCTAGAAATTTTTCCACTATAGATCTAAGAATGAATATCTGATCTACACAACCTCTTCCCCTCCTAAAGCCTCCCTGTTCTTCTCCAACTAATTCCTCTGTTCTTTCTCTAACTCTGTCAATAAGTATCCTACCATACACTCCTCCTATTATACTAAGAAGACAAATGCCCCTGTGATTACCACACACTTCTTTTTCCCCCTTTTCCTTTGTACAAGGGAATAATTATACCTGACTTCCAATCCTCCGGGACTCTACCTTCCTCCCAGGCCAATCTGCACATCTTCCACATCCATTCTACTACTATCTCTCCCCTATGCTTCAGCATTTCACCACACACTCCATCAATTCCTGGGGCTTTCTCCAATTTAACTTTCTTCATTGCTTCCAGAACTTCTATCCTACTGATTTCTTCGTGTCTTCTCACCTCCCTCCTTCTCCCAGCCATTCCCCAGCCACTTATACTCGCATTACTTCCATCCTGTATGTTCAACAATTCCTTAAAGTGTTCTCTCCATCTGCTCACTTTTTCTCCCTTCTCCACTAGTAATCTACCATTAAAAAAAAAAAAATTGAAATAATAATAATAATAATAATAATAATAATAATAATAATAATAATAATGATAATAATAACAGCAACAACACCACCACCACCACCAACAACAACAACAACAATAACTACAACAAGAACAACAGTATAATCATCATCATCATCATCATCAGGTAAATTCGTCCGCTCTAAAGGTCGGAACGTGGAATTTGGCGCCGCTAGCAAAACACTTTATTTAAAGACCCAAACCTTCTCTATTCAACAGTGCTGTGACCCACCACTTCGGTAAGGGCAGTGCTACATCAGATGAATGGATGGTGGGTGCCCTCACCTACCACATCAGTAAGAGCAGTGCTGCATCAAGTGATTGGTTGATGTATACCCTCGCCTACTACATATAGTAAGAATACTGCTACATCAGGTGAATGGATGGTGGGTGCCGTCGCCTATTACATATAATAAGAGCAGCTCTGCATGAAGTGATTGGATGGTGGGTGTCCTCACCTAGTACATATAGTATGAGTACCACTACATGAGATGAATGGATGGTGGGTGCCCTTGCCTACAACAGCAGTGCTACATCAAGTGAATGGATGGTGGGTAGGGTAATAATTCATCGTAGGACCATGATAGCTAAAACATAAGCAGCAAACGAGTGGATGAACCTGGTTAAGCAAGCTCCTAATGCCTCTTCCTTAGCTAGAGGCAGGAGATAAGGAAAGCGGGAAAGAGAAAGAGGTGGGGATAGAAGTGCTGTAGTGTGAGTGAGAGAGAGCAAGAGACAGCAAGAGGGAAGATTGGCGCCGGGAGAGGAGGAAGTCGTGGCAAGGTAAGAGTGAGGAGGAAAACAGGCCTACAGGGAATACCACAGGGGACATGGTGGGGTCGTGAAGGGAAGAGAATTGAGACGCTTGTTTGAAGTCAGGTATTATTTCTGTGAGGGAAAGATTAAGAAAAGACTATAGACCAGGTAAGAGTGTTATGAGTCCATATCATATTTATAAATCATAATAGATAGATAGATAAATAGACAGATAGACAGCTCTATGCGAGCCTGGGAATGGGAAATGATCTTGCAAGTTATCTGAGGAAAAGCTGACGACAGATTAGGAAGTAGCAATGTCAGGAGATGATGCAGGTAGTTTGTCAGCGAAATAGCAGGGGAACAAAGCCTAGTGACATACACACATACACACACACAGGTTTCTGGAACTTCCAACCACAGTGTAACACACGTGACACGACCCCTGTTTCACCAGAATTTAGGAAAGAGAGCTCAGAAGGACAGAGGCCATAGAATCGGCAGGTAGTAGGGAGAAAGGCTTGGCAACTTGGAAGAGAGAGAGAGAGAGAGAGAGAGCGAGACAGGGAGGTAGCTAGCGGGACTCTACTTATACTTCACTCGTGTGTGAGAGACTTTGTTAATATTTCCAAGACAAATAAAAATAGTCCCATACTATTCTTTACCTCTCCTGTCATTGCATGACAAATGGGAACCAAGATAATCTACTTACAAACAACTCAAGTATAACAACCGCTCGTCCACAAGTCTAATAGATAACTTCTCTACAAGTTTATACAAAGTCTTTTTAAGACATTTGGTGGCAGCGAAACAACGCACCTCGTCTTTGAATCAACAGTGAATTTCTACAAAAGCAGGTGACACTCTACAAGATTAATTTCAGTTCTACAATGAATTCCTACAAAATCCAGCCTACAATGCAAATAGCCTACAAGTCTACAAAACAACTCTATAATCTTCACGTAACTTCAAGCAGCAGCAAGAAGAATAAAAAACAAAGCAAGTAAAGAAAAGGAAATATTAAAGCAACAAGCTAACATACCCCTACCACTCTCTTTCGCCTACCTCCATCGCTGACGCAGAGGTCAAGACACGCAGCAAAACACCAGAGCCACATTTATAACGCGTCTTACTCATCTTTCTTCACCCAGCTTAAGCATCGCTACTCAGTATTCACCACAGCTACCAGTGTGGGAAGCCGACGTCACCATGTGCTGAGATGACAACACAACGCGAGTTTGCCACGCCAAGCAACGTGTGACTGACACCAGGCACTTCTCACCCACTACTCATTACTCATTATTCACATAGCTTCTACTCATACTCATTTATTTCCACAGTATTGAGTTGGAAATTCGACGTTCTATGCTGATGTTTGCCTGGGACAGCTGTTAACCACCACAAGCACCAGGCCATGGAATTTCCTGAGTAATATCGTCCATCAACACAGCACTAGAATTATCAAGAGATCTTCAATCAACTCTGCATTTATCTTCCGAGATCGACTTTTGTATCGCCACACCTCTACGATCTGTATCAAGTGGGTAAAATTATACTTACTCATTTCTTCTCAGTGCTAAAATTAGCTATATTCAACTTTTTTACTTATTTCCATATATACACTTATACACTCACTACCTATCATTTATTTCATCTTATTTACTCATCTATTTTATTAGGACATAAATAAACAAAAGGTGTATTTCATAACACCATATCTTCTATCTATCTATCTATTGCCAGACGCCATAATCCCGTAAGGGGTGGTCATTTGACTTTGAGTTACTTGTTTTACATCTTAATGACAGGAATATTTTCGCCACCACCCACGTTAATACCAGATGACACACAATTAGCCACAACAACAGACTCACAATTAAGAGAGCACCAAGGCAACCCACCCCTTGTACAAACCTCACCACAAACTAAAGACCAAGAAACAAATACGGCAGTTTCAGATGATGAGTGGGAAACCCCCTCTGACGTAGCAAGTGAGGACTTTGTCGCTGACTTGCACACGTATGCCAATATACTTAACAGGGTTCACCGGTCCGGTCGTACATATTCCACCAATCCCTCACACAACGATAAACAAGTCCAAGTTAAATTAACAGAGCAAACAGTGAAAATGAATCAAGAAACAAATACCGACGATCTAACACCCACACCTCATGTGTTCGTGTATCATGAGGATAAAACTGCCCCAAAATTCTCTAGCACAGAAAAAGATCGCATTGATGTTATTTCATTAGTCAGTCAGTGTGAACAAATGTTCATCAAGCGCCACATACTAGATGAACAAGAGAAAATTGCTATTTTTTCATCTTGCATAAGCCAGGAAAGATGTCCAGCAAGCAATTTATTGCGATCAGATAAGCTCCATAAAGCTAGGACATATGATGAATTTAAAACTGAATTTTTGAAGAAATTTTCTGGAGGTATGAACTTCTTGCCAGGTATAATTCCAGAATTACATAAAATTGTAGATCTTGTAAGGGAGCTCACTACAAACCATGTGCTCAGTGAAATAACTGCTGATGTCTCCACAATCAAAAGAACATTGTTAGTTACTTTGGAAAACTCAAATTGGATAACAGATGATGGAAAGATGTCCCCAAACCTTGTCGTGGACATCATTGGTTATGTAGCTGCCTTGTGTAAATTACCTGATAGGACCCTTAAGATCGCCAAGACGATCGCGTACACCCCAAGCATGTGCTTACTAGACTTAATGAACGAGGTAGAGATGCAGTGCAGTAAAGCAGGTATGGTCAACACACCTGCACATTCTAGTAGAATGAGAGTACCTGAGACAGTATCAGCTGTGAAAACATCTACACCGACCCCAAACAGAGAACAAAATCGATCGCGACCCGAAAGCAGGCAGAGCAAACAACCAAATCTGACGAGGCCTCGATCACAGACGCCAGGCTACAGACAGTTTCATAAGTTTTCACGCAGCCCGAGCAGGTCTCGCGCCATAAACAACACTACTTATGGGAAGTCACCTCGTAGGTCACAGTCAAGGGATAGGTCCATTCTGTCATTATTGTGCAAAACCAGGACACACAAGGTATGAATGCTTTATCAAAGCAAAATAGGACAAACAAAAGACACAAGGATTTGGTCCTTATTGTAGGCATCATAGATACCAAGGGCACTGGACCATTGACTGCAAAACAGTAGAAAAAATTGTGTCTATGTTCAGATCGGGAGAAGACCAAGTCATGACAAAAAACGAACAAACGTAAAGAAAAACAAGTCTAAAATTCACATAGTAGGCATGTTGGGAAATGAGTGTATCTTGATACCAGCTGTATGTGAGGATCAAAACGTTTCCTTATTTTTAGATATAGGCTCTCCAGTGAACTGAATAACACATGAAGAAATAAATAGAATTCTTAAAAATAAGAAGAAAGTAACTTTTCTGGATGAAGCTGATTTAGATTTATACACGGTAGATGGAAAACAAATTACAGTGAAAGGTATGATAAGATTAAATATCAGTTTCACAGAGACTACAAGACCATTCTCTGCATTTTTCTATATCGTCGAAAACTTAACAATTAGAGCTCATATGTTACTGGGCTTAAGATCCATGAGAGCTGAGAACATAACTATACTCCCACAAATGAATGGAATAGACTTTGATAATGAATTCATAGAGGAAATACCTTCAGAGCCCTCACCGATTGGTAAAAGAGAGCCAAAAAGACTTGGTAATATTAAAGGCTTAAACAAACATACACAAACAGATGAGTGTATAGATCCACTCCCACCACCAGCCCCATCCTCCAGAATTAGTGACCCAGATAACAGTACTGATTTATCAATTTTTCCAGCCCATCTCACCAATGATTTAGTTATACCACCTAATTCCTACATGAAAGTTACCATAAAGAGCAAATTACGGAATAGTACTGTTCTTGTCTTAGAAGAATTATGCAAAGGGATTGTCAGTAGAAAACGCATTATGTCATACGAACGACGAAGGGCAAACTCAGATATTCATACTTAATCACATGAATGGGGAAGTTCAGTTGAAAAAGGGGACTTGCATAGTTAATATTGAAAAATGTCCTGCCCCTGTGAAGGAAATAGTTATAGCTGGAGTGACAAATGAGATAAAATCTACGGACAGAGAAAGCATAAAAGAGAATTTAATTCACTCAGGTGAATTTGATGAAGAAAATGATTTGTTAACCCTGCTGGAAACACACAGGGACACCGTAACATTGCCCGGAGAACAATTAGGGTGTACTAACTTGATTAATCACATGATTAATGTGCACCCAGAAACACCACCAATTTTCGTACCAGCTTACCGCATACCACACTCCCAACGTACACTTGCAAATCAGTATGTCGATAAAATGTTAAAACTTGGAATTATTGAGCCTTCAGTCTCCTCTTGGAATGCCACATTATTCTTCGTGCCCAAACGAAATGGAGAAATGCGTGCGGTAGTAGATTACCGTAAACTAAATAATCACACAATCCCAGACAGATTTCCTATGCCATTGCTAAGCGACGTTCTACAGAATATTGGTCCTGAGAATAATATATTCTCAACCATCGATCTCCTAAACGGCTATTATCAGATTCCGGTTTCGGAGGAGTCACGTAAATACACTGCCTTTTCCACAAACAGAGACCATTATCAATATACAAGAATGCCAATGGGACTGAGGACAGCCCCATGCACATTCCAGCGTCTTATGAATTACGTATTGTCCGGAATTTTAGGACAAGGAATATTTGTTTATCTTGACGATATTATAATCGCAACGAAGAATATTAAGGATCATCTCAGGAAATTAGACTTATTCTTACAAATCTTAGTGATGCTGGTTTAAAAATTAAACTTTCTAAATGCAAATTTTGCTTTAAGGAAATCAATTTCTTAGGCCACAAATTAAGTTCTAATGGTATTCACACCACTGATGACAAAATACAGGCAGTGAGAGATTTTCCTGAACCCACTACGACTGACGAAGTTAGACAATTTTTAGGTCTGGCTGGGTACCATAGGTCATTCGTACCACAGTTCTCTCATATAGCCTTTCCTCTATTCTAACTACTCAAAAAAGATGCTGTATTCCAATGGGAAGAAGAACAAAAAAAGGCATTTAACAATCTACAAATTAAACTAACAAATGCACTTTGTTTAGCATATCCAGATTACACAAAATCATTTCTTATTTGTACAGACGCATCAGTTAAAGGATTAGGGGCTGTACTGATGCAGGAAGATAAAAGAGGAAAAAATCAACCAGTTGCATTTGCCAGCAGACAAACAAGAGGTGCAGAGAAAAAATATTGTACTACAGACTTAGAGGCACTTGCAGTGGTTTTTGCATTAAAAAAGTTTCGAGATTTGGTATATGGTTACGAAATCCACTTATTCACCGACCATAAACCACTGGTATGGTGAGTGTAGCCTATACACTGTATATACACTGTATATGGCTAGTGAGGGAGTGATCGCCCTCTACCTACACAGATCAAAAGCCCTCGGGAGCAGGGGGGTGGTTGCTTTCTCAGGCAGAGGAACTCCTTGAGAGTGAAATGGCTGGGAAGCATGCCGGCACGTGACTGGCTACAGCATAGCTGGGTCTTTCGGGTGTGGGCAATTAGGCAAGTTAGCTGCATACTGCGACTGCAACACAATGGCGAGGTGTTCAGGAAGTTAGCCAAAGAAACCTTGATGGACTCTGAAAGAACAATAATGGCCCCCAGTCCCGTGCAGCCCTTAAATGGGCAGGGGATGCTAAGAATCTCACGGTTGCCTCAATTACAATCTAATTCCTTGTCAATGCAAAAAATACAATTAAAATTGGTAACTGGAATGTGAGAACGCTAAATCATGACGGTAAAATCGATGAGTTAGTGAAGGTTTTTCAAAATTACGGACTCGATATTTGTGCTCGGACAGAAACTAGATTAACTGGAGTCGATAAGTTGGATTTGGAGGATGGTATACGTTTATTGATATCTGGTCGACAGGACGGAATGCATTATCAGGGAGTAGGATTGTTGCTGGGTTGTAAGGCTAATAAGGCTTTATGTGAGTGGGATCCTATAGATGAGCGATTGTTATACGCACGGTTTAAATCAAATCATGGCAACATCAGTCTGTTTGTGTGTTATGCACCTACTAATGATGCACTCGATGAAAGGAAAGACACATTTTATGAAAAGTTGCAAGAAGGAGTAGGAAGGGTACCTAGACATGATGTTTTGATCTGCGTTGGAGACTTTAATGCAGCAATGGGCTGTTCAAATGAGGGATTTGAGGCATGTATGGGTAAGATGGGAGTTGGTAGTAGGATGAGTGAAAATGGAGTGAGGTTTGGAAGCTTCTGTCTAGCAAATGACTTAGTCATCGGGGGCACACTCTTTCAGCATTGCAATATACACAAGACAACTTGGGTGTCGCCGTGTGGAAAATATAAAAATCAGATTGATCACATCGCTATCAGTAGGAGGCATAGAAGTTCTCTGCTAGATGTTCATGTTAAACGGGGAGTGGATATTGGTAGTGACCATCAACTCAGCATTGCAAAAATAAGGTTTAAACTTAAAAATCAGAAGAAGGAAAAATCTGGTGTTGGTAGATACGATATTGTTAAGCTTAGAAGGGAAGGAGAAGAAAAGGAGGAATTCAGATTAAAATGCAGAAATAGGTTTTTGGTGTTGGAAACGTTGGAAGAGGGGGAGAGAAGTGTAGATGAGATGTGGGAGGATGTGAACAAAGTTTTGCATGAGACTGCTGAATGTACGATTGGAAGGAGACATAGCTTCAGGAGAAAGAAATGGATATCAGAGGAAACGTGGGATATGATAAAAAAGAGAGGTGAAGCTAAATTGAGAAGTTAGATGCAATGCGTCGATGAACAAGAGATTGAATTAGCTAGAGCTGCGTACTGGAGTTTGAATTCAGAAGTAAGAAGGTTAGCTAGGAGAGATAAAAGAAGATATGTGGATGAAAAGGTTGCAGAGACTGAAATCTTAATAAACAAAAATGATGGACAGAGTCAAAGAATAGCATATGAATCGATTAGAGAACTGAGTGGTAATGCAGGTAAACGCAAGGAAATACCAGTTAGAGACAGGGAAGGAAATTTATTGACCAAAGATGGAGATATTAAAAATAGATGGAAAGAGCATTTTGAGACAGTTCTTAATAAACCAATACCACCAGAAGAGGATATACCGTCTGCTCAGAAAGATTTAAATATAGAAACAGGAGAGTTGAGGCTTGCAGAAGTGGAGAAAGCAGTAAAACAGTTAAAGAATAATAAGGCACCAGGGGAGGATGGTTTATTTCCGGAAATGTTTAAAGTGGAGGGGGATAGATTAATAATGATCTTGACCAAGCTATTCAATAAGATATGGGTGACGGGGTTACTACCATTAGTTTGGAAGAATGGTGTAATTGTTAAAGTTCCGAAGAAGGGAGACCTGAGTGAATGTGGTAATTGGAGGGGAATCTCTTTGTCACCGATAGCGTTGAAAGTTTTCAGTAGAGTGTTGTTAAATAGGTTGGAGCCAGTGGTTGAGGGTATTCTGAGGGATGAACAGGCTGGTTTTAGAAAGGGACGTAGTTGCAATGATCAGATCTTTATAGTTAGGCATTTGATGCAGCAAGTTAATGAAATGAGAGTACCGTTAAGTCTTTGTTGTGTTGATTTTGAAAAGGCTTTTGATAGTGTTTCGAGAGAGACTATGGGGAAGATCATGAGACATTATGGAATACCAGAGGAGTTTGTGAGGGTCATTATGAACATGCATGAGGACACATTTTGTAAAGTGATGGTTGATGGTTGTCTGAGTGATTCGTTTGAAGTCAAGTCCGGAGTAATTCAAGGTGGTGTTCTATCGCCTTTACTATTTATATTGGTCATTGATTACATTGTGAAACGCGTTGGAACAGAAACCGGTGCAGGTATACTTTGGGGAGAGAACAGGAAACTTTTGGATTTAGATTATGCAGATGATATAGTTTTGATTTGTGATGGGCCAGAAGAGATGCAGAGAGTGTTGGACTGTTTGGTGAGTGAAGGTCGCAAGGTGGGTTTGGTTTTTAATTGTGGAAAAACTGAAATAATCAATATGAATATGGAAAATGCGCAGGAATGTGTAATTGGAGGTATGGTTGTAAAGCAAGTTGATAGGTTTAAATATTTAGGTACTTATTTAGCCAAGGATGGTTCTTTGAACTTTGAATTCGAGGAAAGGTTAAAGAAGGCTAATCAGGCAATGGGAATGCTTAAAAATATTTGGAATAATAACAATTTCTCTGTGCATACAAAAATCAAACTTTATAAGGTAATGGTTAGGAGTATCTTAATTTATGGACAGGAGTCTTGGTACAGCACAGTGACTATGGAAAATAAATTCTTGGTGTTTGAAAATAAAGCACTTAGAAGAATATTAAGAGTTAAGTGGTGGGAAAGGATACCAAATAGTAGAATTAGAGAAATAACGGGAGTGCATAGGAGACAGGGAATAGTACGAGGTACACCAGGGTGGGTGGCACTTGGTAGGAGAGGTAGAGGAAGGCCAAAAGAGACGTGGGTGAGGACAATGAGACGGGAAGCTGGAGATGAGTGTTGGGGAGATCTTGAGGAGTTAGCACAAGATAGGATGTGGTGGTGTGAGTTCATCGAGGCCCTATGCATCCCCGAGGGTGCCACAGGAAATGATTGATTGATTGATTGATAAACCACTGGTGGGTATGTTTAAAGAAAAACTCCTTTCTGGGAGGAGAGCAAGATGGAAATGTACAGTTGAAAACTACAATGTACAAATTCATTATATACAAGGTAAAATGAACATAGTAGCTGACGCATTATCTAGGAACCCGAACACAATTCAGGTTGCGGCGTTAGATCTCAAAGGAAATATCCCAAACCACGATGATATCGCAAAGGCACAAAGACTTGCCTCAATATGGTCTAAAGTTATATACAAGTTAGAAAGTGGAGATGACATACAATTACCCAAACTGCATGTCCCACTCGAAGAATTCACAATGGTCAATAATACATTATACAAGATTAACTCTAAACAACCAAAACGCCAAAGAAATACTAACCAGTTGGTAGTACCTAATGACATGATACCCCAAGTATTACGAACGATACACGATAGCCCACACGCAGGACATCCTGGAAAGGATAAGACATTCAACCAAGCCCAGCTGTTATATTACTGGCCTTCATTACGAAAAGATATAAACAATCATATAGACACATGCGAATCATGTGTGAAACACAAAGGATACCCAATCACACCTGCACCGATGGGTAATTACCCTGTACCACATCAACCATGGGACGTTGTCGCGGTTGATTTACTCAAGATGCCATTATCATACAATAATAACCTATACTTATTCGTAGCAACGGATCATTTTTCCCGTTATGTCATTTTAGCTCCAATTAAAGATAAGACAGCAGAGACAGTAGCAAAGGCAATAACAGATAATGTAATATGTCGCTTTACTACCCCAAAGGTACTAATAAGTGATAATGGAGGAGAATTTAATTCTGAGATCTTACAAGAAATATGTAAACAATACAACATCAAAAAGGTTAACGTTTTAGCCTATCACCCAGCATCGAATGGGTTGGTAGAGAGACAAAATAAAAAAGTATTAGATGTGCTACGACACATTCTCAGTGAAAATTATGCAAGCTGGGATGATTGGATTCCCAGGGTAGAAGCCTCAATTAATGGATCTATAAATAAATCCATAGGTGACACACCACATTTCATTATATATGGAACAGATAAAAAATTACCATATGAGCTCCTAGAAGGTGACAGTCTGCCCATATACAATTACGATGATTACTCTAATCTCCGTTTACGTGAATTCCAGGACATACACAAAAGAGTCAAAAAACAATTAACGATGTCCAATGAAGAAATGACGGAGGCATTTAACAAGAAGGCAAGAGATTCACCTATCAGCTTAGGAGACATTGTTTACGGTATCATTCATACGAGACAATAAATTATCCCCAAAATTTGAAGGCCCATACAGAGTAATTAACATAAAAGCAAACAAAGTTTTAATTAAGTCACTGTCAAGTGGCGAAGAGAAGCAAGTTCATATTGACCATTTAAAACGAGTTTCAAGGGAATTATCCAATAATTATTCAGCCTCGTATACAACCGAACAGGCGAACGTACCTCAAGAAACCAAGCAAGAAAACAACAATGATTACAAAAAGAAATTAAGGTCATATACCAAACAATCGAACATAGGTGCAACTGTTCCAATAAAATCTACAGTACATCATTTACGAGAATTAAATATCGATTTAAACTCCTTCTATAAATGAAATAACAATCAACCGTAACGCACATCATCAATATCATCGACCACAGCATGACCATATTAGGAAATTAATAGATTTTTTTTTTCGGTAGGTTACGATGAAGGAACTTATGCTATGGATTCTCCTCTACATAGCAAGAGGATATGCGCACTTAGACCCCCAACACATAGTACGACAAGGATGCCTCATAGCTCCAACGGCCACGACTACAATCGTTAAGGACGTCATGAGTACTGAAATAAGTCTAGATTACTTGTATGAATTACCTACTTATCCAGACAGTCTTGTGAAGCCGATGCGAACTCTGGACTTCATGATAGGAAATTATGTTTCACATGCACATAACACAAAGGAAGTGAATGAAATGGTAAAGTTAGCGAAATGGAAACTAGAACAGGCAGTGTCAACTATGCTCATCATGATCCAAGATCTCCCATCTTATGGAACGGAGGTACTGAGCGACAGGAACAACATCACACGCACTCGCCAAAAGCGCGGTTTGTTCGACCTAGGTGGCGCAGTTCTTGGGAACATCTTTGGATTGGCTACAGAGGATGACCTTCAAGAAATAAACAACAAATTTAATAAAATAGCTCAGATACTAACATATCAAGATAAATTTATCACAGGACAGAACTCAGCAATGAAGACAATTGTGAAAAATCAGAAAAAGGCAGAAAACATAGCTCTCGAGAGTGTAGATAAAATAAATGAAATGGAAGGAAACATTACACTTTTCCAACACTTCTCCATCATCACAGAACATATTGACACGATTCTACAACAATTAGACAACACTAGAGATCGTTTCAGGGCACTTATGCAAGGAATTTCGAATGCTGGTGATGGCAAGATCACAATTGACTTACTCCCAGTTCATGAGCTACGTCAGATAATTAGTCAAGGCATATATAAACATAAATTGAAGCCGTTGTTCCGCAGTAGGGAATTCATGCAATATTATCCATATTTAGAAGCAACACTAACACCAACATCAGTAGTAGTTCATGTACCATTCATAACTGAAGACTTGTTCACAGTATACCAAATACATCCCTTCCCCTATAAGAATAACAACACTTTGGTCATCATCAACATCAACACAGACACCGAACTCATCATGGTCTCCAAGAGACGGGACACTGTCACTTTCGCAAGTGAATCAACGATTGAACGAAAGTGCCGCACATCCTTACATGCTGTTCATCTTTGCCCTACGTACATTTTCACGTTTCAGCCTACTGATACAGTCCGTTGTGAAAGGGCTATCATCAGAAATGACAATATTCATAATCATTGCAACTTCACTTTTGCTCCAGATAAACTTGTACACCATCAACGCATCGGACACTCACAGCTTTTTTTTTTTTTTCACTCATAACACATCAGTTTACATAGTCTGTCCAGATATACCACCATCTCATACTTCAGCCTCAGGATTATACATAGCACCAGACTACTGTGCGGTATTTACACCAGCCATGTCTACTTTATCCATCATCAATCACTACGCCATTCTCAATCATACACACAAACATTTCCACCCACTGCCTGATATGGAATTAAACATGAGCACAAGTATTAAGTTGACTTCACCTAAGTTTGAAACTATGCAGCTGATCAATGAAACAATGAAGCCCTGGGAAGATTTGAGTTTGAGTATGTTCAACCCATATTATGTGTATAGCCCAGCACCTACTGTCTTTATAATCTTCAGCATTGTATTTGCAGTACTGTTGTTCGCAATGCACAGAATGCAGGCAAGAATTGCTAATTTGGAGTCAGTATTTAGTGGGGGGAGAGTTAACATCCAAGTTAACCCCCCTGAATGAAGTGTACATATTTTGTATATAGTATCATATTTTATATATAGTATATAGTACCATTATCTTTAAATGTAATATCAATAACTCTTACCATAATCTTAATTTTAAACTTTCTTTTTTCTTGCATGTATGCATTTCACTACAATAACCCAAGTACATACTGTATTACAGCTAAATAGTTTACTTTTAATGCATTTATTCAAATAAGTATACAACTTGTTTAAAATGTAATATTACTGGATAATTGCTATTTACTATGAATGTTATATGTATACAGTATTATAATCATTATTATGTACTAATAGATTAGCATATGTCAATGATAATTGCTGTCGGAGGACCTTCAGCGGCGCGGCCGAGCAATGTTATGAATCCATATTATATTTACAAATCATAATAGATAGATAGATAAATAGACAGATAGACAGCTCTATGCGAGCCTGGGAATGGGAAATGATCTTGCACGTTATCTGAGGAAAAGCTGACGACAGATTAGGAAGTACCAATGTCAGGAGATGATGCAGGTAGTTTGTCAGCTAAATAGCAGGGGAACAAAGCCTAGTGACATACAGACATACACACACACAGGTTTCTGGAACTTTCCTACCACTGTGTAACACACGTGACACGACCCCTGTTTCACCAGAATTTAGGAAAGAGAGCTCAGAAGGAGAGAGGCCATAGAATCGGCAGGTAGTAGGGTGAAAGGCTTAGCAACTTGGAAGAGAGAGAGAGAGAGAGAGCGAGACAGGGAGGTAGCTAGCGGGACTCTACTTATACTTCACTCGTGTGTGAGAGACTTTGTTAATATTTCCAAGACAATTAAAAATAGTCCCATACTATTCTTTACCTCTCCTGTCATTGCATGACAAATGGGAACCAAGATTATCTACTTACAAACAACTCAAGTATGACAACCGCTCGTCCACAAGTCTAATAGATAACTTCTCTACAAGTTTATACAAAGTCTTTTTATGACAAGAGGAGTTAATTGGAAAGCTGTACACCTTAGCTCTACGAGTGTTATTTCCACCTGTTTGGTTTGATACAATATTTCCTCGACCTGGGTTCTTTCCTCCCTAATATTATTACTCTTTCTACACTGCCACGTTAATGGGTTTTTCCTCCACCTATCATGTAATAAACCATAATTCTCTCTCTCTCTCTCTCTCTCTCTCTCTCTCTCTCTCTCTCTCTCTCTCTCTCTCTCTGTGTGTGTGTGTGTGTGTGTGTGTGTGTGTGTGTGTGTGTGTGTGTGTGTGTGTCTGCGTGTGTGTGTCTGTGTGTGTGTGTGTGTGTGTGTGTGTGTGTGTGTGTGTGTGTGTGTGTGTGTGTGTGTGTATCGTGCCACTGCTAGACACCAAATTTAAGTGTCAATTTAGCTGCTAATTCCACCGGTTTATGTAGCCGTTATATGGAATAGCACAGCTGACTACGTATTATGTGTTCTGCTGTTATAGTATAACTAGACCACCGTGTTGGAGATCGACGACACTGTCTGTAGTACACGTCAGCTACTCGCCGTCACTGCCCGACACTTTCCACCAAAGGTCCTCTGCCACTAGAAGGTGGAAGCTGGTCTATTATATTAAGTGGTAGCGTAAGGTGACAGAAATGAGCAGATTAAATCTCTCTTTATTGGGCACAGAATAATACAACTGCAACCCGAGAGATATATAAGAGCGATACCACCTCCCTTGATAACTATATGACTTCTTCTGACGCTGTACGCTCACCGTGCCGAGTTGGCGCGGTGCTGAGGTCAGCTAAATGTGAGGTGCCAAGCATTTACATATACTCTGGGCTTATGCAAAAAGTAGAGATAAATGACAACTCTACTAGCACATTATACACCTCTATAGAATGGTATTAAGTATATTCACATATACCAACATAATAAATGGTTCCCCAGGACTTTACATTTACGCACAATTCAGATATCCTTTCACTTCTCCTAACCTTCATTTTATAATTGAAACAGGGTGGCATTTGTGGTCTGCCATCCACCTTCTTCCTATACCACAGCTAACAGTGAAATGATATTTGGTTGTTCATCATTCACACTTCATTACACTGTTAATTATGACTAAACAGCTTTAAAATTACGTAAAATGTGTGATACTACAACTTCTTACGGAAAAAGATGTTGACACCAGAACATCGTTCGGCCACACCATTGATATCCTCGTCGACATTGTTGTCCAAACTATCGTGTAGCCTAACCAGAGTGTAGGTAGCTAACTATTCAGGAACATCCACTTGCAATCCGCGAGTACGGACACGTGGTCTCAATGGGTTACTTAATTGGCGCCTTAAATAGTAGCCTAAACCACAAACACAGGACAAGACCACAATAAGTAGAAGACCAACGCCAGGACCAAAATAGGAAGGAGAAAGGTATGAAGGAAGATAGGACAGTACATAAGGCTCTAAATCGGTCCTGTTCAGGTGGGAGAGGAAGGTAAGCTCCTTTAATACATGAGACAGCCTATTCACATTCAAGGAAGTAACACTGAATGAAGGTAAAAAGGGTCGTAACTGGGATGAGAAATTCACTGACAAAGCTAGATGATGCTTGCTAGGCAGAACTGCTATGTCTTTACAGTGTAACTCACAAAAATCAGCTGCAATATAGTACCCCTTTACTGTAAGGAATTGATTCTGTGAAGCACAAGTCACAGTTACGTCCTCCGTCTCAGGAAAGTAAAAGTACTGTTTCGCATGAATATGAGCATGGAAAACTGACTTCAATTGAAAGGGTTGGAAGGTGCAACGTTGCAGACCAGAGGAAGTATTTGTGTCCAACAAGGCCCTCTTACACTCCTCTACCTTTAATGGTACGAAGACAAAATGGAAAGCAGGACATACATGGAGATCAAGAAATGAGGCATACACTTCTCAGATTCATCCACAGTCGTTTCTGCTACATATTTCTTGTCATCTGAGACAACTAGCACCTCTGCACCCTCTTCAGTAACAACAAGTGTATTATTAGCAGTAGCAAAAGGGAAGGGAATGAACAGCCATGCCTGATACGTTACAGCATTCCTCATAGGTACCAATATCAGGATGCCTTCATGGGTCAACTGGGCCTCTAACAATGGGTAATAATATTCCAGTTGACTCAGATCAAAGAGTGGCATAAGTCCATACTTCCACATTGCTATATCAAGTGCATTTGTTAGTATATTAGTAGGAAGCAATAAAGCATTAACCCTGTTCAAACTTGCATCGATTAAGCCGTCCACCATATTGGCTGCATGCTTCTCCAAAGCAGTGGTTGACTCGTCGAGAGCATGTAAGTACTCAGCGAATAACACCAAGTTAGCTAGGGTTGGTAGGTTAATTTGGATGTTGTTCACAAGCTCTACTAGATGGTTGGTAGTCCTAATTATCTCGTTAGCTTTGTTAGTGAACTCATCTAACTGTTTATACACATGCATGATTAATCTATTATTGGCTTTAGCGGCCAGTGTCAAGTCATGCATCTGTCTACCCAACTGCACTACGTCCTTATCTAATGCCGTACCAAAGAGTTGTTGAGACAGGATTCCTAGAAAATCCACAAGTCCTCTCTTAGTACGTGCATGGACATGCTTGGAAAGATCAGAGTGTACGTTAGGTAAAGCAACATGCAAGTTAGTGAGCCTGTCGGTGAGTCTGTCTATATGCCTAGTCTGAAGCTCAACAATTCCATGCAAGGTTCGTTCCAAAGCTTCAGTGTTAGAGTTTGTCAATCGTGGGTTTCGATTAAACATCTTTCCCACTTCCAACAGTTGCTGTCTGAGATTCAACAAGCCTTTGGAGACCTCCTTGACAATATCTGGCGTTTGGAGATAGCCTTCCATTGGATAGTAGACGCATACTGCATCTTCCAATACCACGACTTCTCCAAGTTGGCTCTTCAGTGCTCCTGGCATTAACGCAGTCGTGTCCGTGTCCGACGTCATTCCATAGGTCCACCTCAAGCAACGCACGAGGAGTATGAGCCACAGCCACATTTTTCTGCAAGAGAAGATACTCCCTTAATCATTCTTGTTGTGGGATCGTAGCTTGCTGCGATACTCTTGGTTAGGGACAGGTACGGACGATGACAGACTGCGACGAAGACAGAGGGGACAACACATCAGACGAAGTTAGGCCTAGCTCTTGACTTACTAGTTTGATCCTATCAACATGTACTACCTCCTGAGTTCCATTAGCTTCATCCTTTATTCTATAAGTATTTCCACGTACTCGTTCCACAACGGTGTATGGTCCGCGGAACTTAGGTCTGAGCTTGGAAATTCTCTCAGGGTTGTGCATCATGACCTTCTCGCCTGCCTGTAAAGTCTTTTCTTGACTACCTTTGTGTTGTTTCGCCATCATCTCCGCTCTTCAGGCTTTTAATCTTTTCCGTACTTCACTGTGTATACGTTGGAATTTCAACAACTGTACCTTTGCGTAGTCTTCTTCGCTGTATACTGGAGTAGGAGGTCCAGCCAACAAATCTTAGGGTAACACTTTCTCTTCTCCATAAAGGATATAATGAGGAGACTTCCCAGTTGATGAATTTTCTGAGGAGTTGATGGTCGCAGCTACATGTGATAACCAGTCTTCCCAGTTATCCTCTTGATTTGAGGTTATTACTGGTCTCAAGACTTCCAGTATCTTCCTGTTTGTCCTTTCCACCAGGCCATTGCTCTTAGGACTGTAAGGCGTTACAAAAACTAGCTTTACTCCATACATACGACAGATTTCTTGTAACACCGGGTTATGATATTCACTGCCATTATCGCTGAGCAATACATTAGGTGTAGAGTATGGACAAATCACTGAAGTCACAAAAGCGTGCACCACCTCCCCTGCAGTTTTCGTCTGTAAAGGTGCTAAAACATTGAATCGTGAGAAATGGTCCACTGCCACTAGTACATAACTCGAACCTTGACGACTTCTCGGCAATGCTAAGAGATCAATGGAGACTGTATCCCAGGGTTTTTCCGGTAGAGGATACTCTAAGATGGGAGTCGGAAGTCCCGTCGTTCCTCGTACTTCCGCACATTTGACACATTGACTGACGTGGGCTTCTATGTCCTTCCTCATGGTCGGCCAATAGTATTTCTTTCTCGCCTCACGTATGCATCTATCGCAACCGGGATGACCCGCTTGAGGTATGTCATGAACTAACTGTAGCATGGTTTGCTGTAAGGTAGCAGGAACAACTAACTGATATGCTGTGTCCTTCCCTGGGGATTGCTTATACAAAAGACCCTGTTGAAGATGGAAGTGAGTCATCGGTACTGGGAGTTCAGGTAGACAAGTCTCGTCACCAGACTCCAAGGCATAGATGACTTGAGACCACATCTCATCCTTATATTGTTCCGCTTTTACTGTGTCTGAGGAATACTCAGCAAGAGCAACATCCTCGGGTATGGTAGCAGCAATGTTTCTACTCAGTGCGTCGGCTATGACATTTTGGCGGCCCGGTAAATATCTGACCTCTGGATCAAATTCCAATACCTTGCTAAACCAACACACAACCTTACCATGCAAGTTTTTTCCTGTAAATAAGTCACGTATGGGTGCATGGTCAGTTAAAACAATTATCCGGTAGCCAAAGATAATATCCCGGAAATGTCCTAACACCTACACGACTGCTAATGTCTCCAAATGTGTCGTCAAATAATTCTTCTCTGTGGGTCTTAGTGCCCTACTATCATACGCTATGGTATGTGTCTTGCCTTGCCCATCCTTCTGCTGTAACACCGCTCCCAGACCCAAACCTGAGGCGTCTATGCACAGATAGAAAGGTTGAGTATAATCAGGAAAAGCTAATACGAGTGCTTCTGGCATGGCTTGTTTGAGCTTGTTGAAGCTTTTCTCTTCCGAGGGTCCCCATTTCCATGCAGCATCCTTCTTAAGTAGCGTCGTTAAAGGTGATGCTATGATGGCATATCTGTGGACAAAACTCCTCTAAAAGCCAGTGAGGCCTAGGAATGATCTCTGATCCTTGTTCTGTGGTGTAGGAAAATTTAACAGTGGCCTTACCTTGTCTGGCACAGTCTTGATGCCATTACCATCAACGAGGTGTCCTAAAAATCTAATACTGGACTTCAAAAATTCACACTTTGACAGCTTGATTTTCAGATCTGTGGATCTCAAGGTTTCCATCATTCGTTTTAACTTATTAAAATGACTGTTAACATTGTTACTCACGATGATTAGGTCATCTAGATACGCTAAGACGTCTTGCCCTAACATCTCGCCAAACAATTGGTTTATCATCTGCTGAAATGTTAAAGAAGCATTACTCAGTACAAAAGGCATCCGGAGAAATTCAAAGTGCCCACGGTGAGTGCTAAAAGCAGTAATGGGACGCGACTCTTCAGTCAGCTCCACCTGCCAATACCCTGATGTTAGATCCAGACAAGTAAACACAGTATTTCCCTTACCTAATGATTGAAGTAAGTCTCGCAGATGCGGAATCAGATAATGATCCGGTGTTACCTTGTTCACTTGCCGAAAATCCACAACAGGTCTCACACCACCGTCCTTCTTAGGCACCAGAAAGAGTGGTGCATTCCAAGGCGAGGAGGAAGGCTGGATAACTTCATCATGAAGCATCCTTTCAACTTCCTCATCCACTGCTTCCCTTTGGCTGAGCGGTAGACGGCATGCGAGCACATAAACTGGATTTGAACCAGGGCACAAACCAATATGATGCTTCACCCTATCCGTCCTACCCAGCGCTTCTCCTGGAAGTGCTACTACGTCAGAAAATTCTCTAAGGAGAGCTAGGAGTCGCGTTTTATGGTCTACATTATCCGTGACCTTCACATATTGCTCCAGCTGTTTTTCCTTAGCCAGACGTACGGGTTCCGACTGAGTCGTTGCTTGAGATGTAACTACAGGAGAGTTCACTGGCATGTCGTCGACTTCCTTTATGAGGGCATCATAGCACATCAAGTCGCCTATATAACAACCATCTCTGAGCTTAACTGCGCCACCACTCATATTTGCGATGAAGAGGGGCGTCTTCTGGTCTTGGCTAACGCTACTCAGAGTCGATTCCAGCGACAATGCTTTATGTTTTACAGTCTCAGTTAAGCATGCTACATCAGTTCCCACCGACACGTCAGGTACTCGGACAGGAATTTTACAGACAGTTCGACTGGGTAAGTGGTGATTACCACTCACTATAGCCCTGACTTTCTTCCAGTCCATACCCTCCGCTTCGTGTGCATCCGGGGACTCCCTTGATGCTTCACTTGTCGGGGTCACAACTGGTTGAATGGCTCCTGACTGGATGCCAGTTCCAGTTTGTGTCACTTAGGGATTAAGGCCTACAAACTCTTTCCCATTAAAGGAAATGGAATGTCTTTGAGGGTGTATTACTATGTCATACTCCTCCATGATTTCAAAGCCTAACAGCCCATCAGCTGGCAGGGGAAAATCCTCAACCACATAAAATGTAGCACGTAACACAGGAGATCGTTTATCTGCCCTCAATGTCAATGGCACTTGGCTTACAATCTTCATTCTACTCCTTCACACCTGTCAACATTACATCAGGTGCTGATAATGTCCAGTTTGTTAGAGGCATTTCACTTTTAAGTCTTTCTAATGCTTTACTAGAAATAATGTTTGTACATGCCCCTGTATCTACAATCAGGGACACTTGACCTTTCCCTATGATCCAAGGAACAGATAATAAGTCCACCTTAGTAATAGCTGCCACACACGCATCGGTGGATTGTACTATTTTAATTACCTTTGCGTGCTGTCCTGAGCTTCCCCCGAACTAGCTTGGTTCCCTAGCTTCTTCCTCTTTTCAATGACAAAGGGACAATAGTCCGTTTCATGAAGACAATGCCCATGTATGGCACACCATCTTGCCCCCTTTGGCATAGGTGCCATAGATGCAGGTATCTGCCACAAAGAAGGAGGGTTAGTCTGACTTTGCACGCCCATGTTGTTAGTCATGCCCCAGGTATTTGGATAAGGGCCCTGGATTTGCATGCCAATATTAGTATTCATGCCCCATTGATTATGATTCTGGGTTTGCATGCCAATACCATCTGTGTTTATACCCCATGCATTTGAATAAGAAACAGAAAATAAATTCTGTCCAAAACCTTGTGGTGTACTGAAAACATCTGAAGTATAAACAGGTATGTGAGTGGTTGTAGTACTATCAGTAATGACTGGATTTTGCATATCCTGAGTGACCAAAGGTACTGCTGTAGTCTCTACTTCCACAGTCTCCTCACTAGGAATACCCTCATTAGCAAGACTAGTGGCCATTTTCAATCTAACTGATTGCCTGGGACTGTTGAATAAGTATGATCAGAACGCAAATGCAAAGCGTTCAAATCCTCATCCAGTCTTTCAGAAATATCCTCATCACCTTGATCCTCAATGTCCTTCACTCGTTTTAAATGTCTGAGCACTTTTATTTGATGTTTCAACCCACTCATAAAATTCCGAGTCTAGTGGGGTTGACTGATCTCTATTTCCCTTAATTCTACGTCCCCACTTTTTCACTGTATCCATCCAACCTTGTCAGTAATATTCCCCCTCCCAGTAACAGGAAGATAAACTGACATAAAAAAAAGGATAGTTACGGTAGGTGACAGAGAACGGGACACATATAAAATACACAGAAAGTATATTTATTTCAAGGGAATTCTAAGAAACCTTTATTTCCACACATTCACTAACTAACGTTTGTTGATTCAAGTGTGTGTGTGTGTGTGTGTGTGGATTACTAATGTATGGACACTATCTAGATATGAAAGTCCAGGATGATGTTCCACATTCCACGTTCCACACTCCACCAGACTCCTCCAACCATACACGGCAGCCCGCTCGCTGTGGGAGTTAGCAGCACGCCAGGCAGTGACGCCACACGACGCACCACACACGATCGTGGCACCACACAGCCCGCGCTCACTCCCCCTCGGCTCGCCTCGGCCGTCCACACCTCTGGAGTTGCTAGAAGTCTCTGGTTGACCCACTCCTCACCGCACTGGCTTGATCCCTCCTTATCTCGCCTCTCACACACGAGATTGAGATTCTTGCCAGTTTCCGTTTGAAGATGGAGATATCTCGCACACCACAGGGCGAGATAACTGCCAGTTTGTGCTTAAAATAGGAATCTCGCACTGGCAGAATAATGGGAGGAATTAATATTCACCACTCCAGTTTATCTGCTCCACTTAACTCACTGGTAATTAGTCCCCTTACAACAGTAGAGTAAAAGTTTCTGTTTCACCTTCAGGAACGAGCGATTGCAAGGGTTACTGGTTCACAGCATAAATCCCTTTTTAGCACTTGTATCGTATCCCAGCACTGAGCACCAAATTTATGTATCGTGCCACTGCTAGACACCAAATTTAAGTGTCAATTTAGCTGCTAATTCCACTGGTTTATGTACCCGTTATATGGAATAGCACAGCTGACTACATATTATGTGTTCTGCTGTTATAGTATAACTAGACCACCGTGTTGGAGATCGACGACACTGTCTGTAGTACACGTCAGCTACTCGCCGTCACTGCCCGACACTTTCCACCAAAGGTCCTCTGCCACTAGAAGGTGGAAGCTGGTCTATTATATTAAGTGGTAGCGTAAGGTGACAGAAATGAGCAGATTAAATCTCTCTTTATTGGGCACAGAATAATACAACTGCAACCCGAGAGATATGTAAGAGCGATACCACCTCCCTTGATAACTATATGACTTCTTCTGACGCTGTACGCTCACCGTGCCGAGGTGGGCGAGGTGCTGAGGTCAGCTAAATGTGAGGTGCCAAGCATTTACATATACTCTGGGCTTATGCAAAAAGTAGAGATAAATGACAACTCTACTAGCACATTATACACCTCTATAGAATGGTATTAAGTACATTCACATATACCAACATATTAAATGGTTCCCCGGGACTTTACACTTACGCACAATTCAGATATCCTTTCACTTCTCCTAACCTTCATTTTATAATTGAAACAAGGTGGCACTTGTGGTCTGCCATCCACCTTCTTCCTATACCACAGCTAACAGCGAAATGATATTTGGTTGTTCATCATTCACACTTCATTACACACTGTTAATTATGACTAAACAGCTTTAAAATTATGTAAAATGTGTGATACTACAACTTCTTATGGAAAAAGATGTTGACACCAGAACATGTGTTCTCTGTCAAATCTGCGGTAATTTTCCATACAATATCTGGTCCCCGAACCTTCATAGACTTTGATATTAATAAATGGGACTAGAGCCACGCCAACCCTGCAAAAATAACACATAGGCATGGGACTTCTGCCGTGTGTGTGTGTGTGCGTGTGTGTGTGTGTGTAAATGTCCTTAAAATATCGAATATTCTAGAAAGACTTTTTTTCTGCCTATCGACCATTGGGCCGAAGCCCCTGGTCATAAAGGCAAATATACATGTGTTTATACATAGACACACACACACACACACACACACACACACACACACACACACATATATATATATATAGAGAGAGAGAGAGAGAGAGAGAGAGAGAGAGAGATCCCATTGGATCCCGGGGGTGCTGGGCGAGGCATTGCACTGGGAGGGCACTTAGCGTACCGCCCTCCACCTATCGCTCATGGTCGCGAAGCTCATAGGTCCCTACCCGGGGTTCCCTACTTTATAAGGACTTGAAAAACCCCAGTTCTGTCCAGTACTCTTGGGCACTGGGCTCCAATAGGTTAAATATATAATTTTTATTGTTTTGAAATTTTCATTCATATCTTAATCGTTCTTGAACATTACATGTTTCTAAAAACCCTGAAACTAATAATCTTAACAGACAAATCCCTAACCTGTACTAAAGCCTAAAGATACAATAGTTAAACCTTTACTAATGGTAAAAAGACATCGATGAAAAGAACACGATCGACTACAGTTTCGTAATGCCTTTGTACAGCTCCGGACAGATGAAACGGCTACACCCCATCCACCAGCGACTTGGTTTGGGTCTCAGTGGTTCTGGTAACAGTTGCAGGTGGAGGGAAGGGGGATGTGGGAGGGTGAGGAGGGGAGAAATGTGGGCGGAGTTATATAGGGGGTAGTGTGGGAGGGTGAAGAAGCAGCACAGTCTGGCTGGTGGGAGGGGGAGACGAATGGTTGGGTAGCGGAGACGAGAGTCTGCTGGAGGGTAAGACAGGTGAGTGTGATTAGATGAAAAGAAATTACAAAAACTGAATTAGTATAATATCTGCTGCATATATTGCATTTTATCTACTAAATAAAAACACTGTCTATTATTCACCACCGTATTTGGGTATCCTACTCATTATTATTATCCTTTGGATATTAGGCAATAAATAAAGATATTGGACGGTCTTTCGGACCCGAACCAATTTTTTCATAACTTTTTTCTTCAGCTATTTCCGTATTCCTATTATCCCTCGTGCTTGAAGTCCCCCTTTTTATCACTTTCTCCTACGCCCTACATTTTTTTTTTTTAGGCATAAGGCAATTTAACTTTCTCTTTAAATAACCATATTTGTCAACAAATATTCCTTTCATTAATCTATTTAATTACCTGTTTTTTTTCAATATGCATTTGTCTAATAATGGGTGTTACACCTTAATTGGCGCCGCTATTTGACGTTTTGAATAAATTTGGTCTAAATTTACGCATATATTGCAGTCTCTCTCAAGTAGGCTGGCAACCTCACACATCCTCCCCCCTGCTTTCTCCTTCTCTCGCTACCCGTTCCCTCCTTTCTTTTTGTAGTACTGTTTATCTATTCTTTCTCATATTTTTAACCTCATTCCTTCTTACAAACTTTTAGTGCCATAGGAATTTCTCACTTATCACCTACAGTCCTACAACATGAAAGTGGAAAAAACTGCCATCGGGAAAAGAATAACTGGAAATTTATGGCGAAGGTTACGATATTAGTTATTTAGAATGAAAGTGTTGGCAGATACGCATTCTTGACGTGATTATCACAGCCACAGCATTTCGCCTTCATAAAACAGAAGGACTATAGGTTTCATGCATTACCTCCTTACGTCCAGCATTACTGTGCAGAACGCCATGTATAACACATTAAGGACCACAAGGACAGTACTGGTAGTCATCGTGATTCTCATGAATGTCTCAATAGGCTATTGAAAACAGTGCTTTATGCTCAACTTCAGAATTATGTTCTCATCATGGCAATGATAGGCAAAGATAATAAAAACAATGTATACAACCAAATTATCATTTATTATACAACAAAGCTCAAACTGCCTCCGTGCTGCAGTCTCAAGGGTGTAACCAGCTCACACAATCACATGTAACCTGAAGAAATGAAATACATGATCCTATATATATATATATATATATATATATATATATATATATATATATATATATATATATATATATATATATATATTAATAACCATGAACAACACTGTTTGATCTAAAATTTATTGTGTTGGGTAAAGCAGAGGACACTAACTAGCATGGCAACCTACCACACGGAAACCACCATGTTGCACTACACGCCACAGAAACCGATGCACAGACCATGATATCAGCGAAAAGACTATGAGAAGCGTTTTGCACGAAGCAGGGTTGCATCACAGGACCCTAGCAAACGTTATGTTGACAAGCCAGAGGATTTTTGGAAGTGTGTCACTGAAGGCGCAACTGCTGGAGAAGGAATAATACTCGGTGAGTATTATTTCTGAGGTTTTCGCTTGTATAAACTAAACTATTCAGTCATACATGACCATAAAAATACTATATTAATAATTACTGCAGGGGGACAACCAGTTTCGTTACAATGTCAGTCCATGCAGAGGAAATTACTTTGGGCATATAGGGTTACTCGATGTTAAATTTCATAAGTGTAGAGCCTGTCTCAGTTGACGGAGAGGATCTACCTGATTCGGTTAGAATCATTCATCTCAGTATATACTGACAAAACATGGAACTGGTGGTCTGCCCTGAGTAACGGTGTTTATTGCAGTCCATAGAAAATACAAGTGAACCACAGTCGTTTCTCGTTGATGTATAAATATCCATGTGTTTGTGGTGTATTAGTCACTATGGCGTTATTCTCACCCCGGTACTCCATGTCTGAGTTTCAGGAAGTGGGTGAAGAGGTGGCCAGTTACGAGGATACTATCTGTTTGATAAATTTGAGCTCTATGCATCCTCCACACTATGCCACGAACCGGATCCCTCATAAGAAACACCAAGGTCACCTGCTTCCTGCATACAGTCTAGAGTATTCATCGAGCTTAAATTTACGAAGAAGAAACACTTCTGATACAGTCTGTGGTATAAATTAGTTCGCTTTACAAATACCCTTCCGTCACAGCAAGATTTACTCTATCAGGACAGATTATCATTACTATATCATACTTATCACATAATATAGACGATAAGGATATCTCTCTACCCATTTATCAATTTATATCAGTTATAATATCATCTATCGAAATGTTCCGAGACGCAATAACGGCGACATGCAGTTCTATAAAAATTATTGTCAATAAACGGGGTCTCGAATTATTACTGTCCATTAGAATTTACTTCAGGTAGAGAAAACTTTCCTTTCATCTCGTTCCGTTGCGACAATTATCACCGTCGTCATCCCTGTTATTCCCTTAAGCGCTACGACATGGCATCATCCATATATATATATATATATATATATATATATATATATATATATATATATATATATATATATATATATATATATATATGATCAGGTATTTAATTTTTTTCAGGTAGCACGGAGGCAGTTTGAGCTTTGTTGTATAATAAATGATAATTTGGTTGTATACATTGTTTTTATTATCTTTGCCTATCATTGCCATGATGAGAACATAATTCTGAAGTTGAGCATAAAGCACTGTTTTCAATAGCCTATTGAGACATTCATGAGAATCACGATGACTACCAGTACTGTCCTTGTGGTCCTTAATGTGTTATACATGGCGTTCTGCACAGTAATGCTGGACGTAAGGAGGTAATGCATGAAACCTATAGTCCTTCTGTTTTATGAAGGCGAAATGCTGTGGCTGTGATAATCACGTCAAGAATGCGTATCTGCCAACACTTTCATTCTAAATAACTAATATCGTAACCTTCGCCATAAATTTCCAGTTATTCTTTTCCCGATGGCAGTTTTTTCCACTTTCATGTAGTAGGACTGTAGGTGATAAGTGAGAAATTCCCATGGCACTAAAAGTTTGTAAGAAGGAATGAGGTTAAAAATATGAGAAAGAATAGATAAACAGTACTACAAAAGGAAAGGAGGGAACGGGTAGCGAGAGAAGGAGAAAGCAGGGGGGAGGATGTGTGAGGTTGCCAGCCTACTTGAGAGAGACTGCAATATATGCGTAAATTTAGACCAAATTTATTCAAAACGTCAAATAGCGGCGCCAATTAAGGTGTAACACCCATTATTAGACAAATGCATATTGAAAAAAAAACAGGTAATTAAATAGATTAAAGAAAGAAATATTTGTTGACAAATATGGTTATTTAAAGAGAAAGTTAAACTGCCTTATGCCTAAAAAAAAAAAATGTAGGGCGTAGGAGAAAGTGATAAAAAGGGGGACTTCAAGCACGAGGGATAATAGGAATACGGAAATAGCTGAAGAAAAAAGTTATGAAAAAATTGGTTCGGGTCCGAAAGACCGTCCAATATCTTTATTTATTGCCTAATATTCAAAGGATAATAATAATGAGTAGGATACCCAAATACGGTGGTGAATAATAGACAGTGTTTTTATGTAGTAGATAAAATGCAATATATGCAGCAGATATTATAATAATTCATTTTTTGTAATTTCTTTTCATCTAATCACACTCACCTGTCTTACCCTCCAGCAGACTCTCGTCTCCGCTACCCAACCATTCGTCTTCCCCTCCCACCAGCCAGACTGTGCTGCTTCTTCACCCTCCCACACTATCCCCTATATAACTCCGCCCACATTTCTCCCCTCCTCACCCTCCCACATCACCCCTCCCTCCACCTGTAACTGTTACCAGAACTATTGAGACCCAAACCAAGTCGCTGGTGGATGGGGTGTAACCGTTTCATCTGTCCGGAGCTGTACATTGCATACCAGCACTCATTACCTGGTGACTGTCAGTCGAGACACAAACTACTGTAATAGGGGACATCAGTATATGAAAGAGAACCAGACGAGTCAGGAACATTTCCATATACGTCAGCTGTCGGCACTAATTAGGACAACTTAAACAAGATGGTATAAAGTGCTTACATAATATGTACAAAATGTGAAGTACCCCGCCCAGCAGACCACCAAGAGCGACTGGAAAAACGAGACGGAGGGGGAAGGAGGGAGGGGGATAGAGGGGGAGGGAGAATTTAAGGATGGGAGGAGAGAATCGGAGAGTGCAGGTAAGGAGAGAAGAAGACGGGGATGGAGGGGTTGGGAGGAGGTATGAAGGGGAGGAGGAAGGATGGGGGATGGAGGGGGAATGAAGGAAGAGTGTTTTTCAAGGAGGAGGAAGAGGTGGAGGGAGACGAGAGGTGGAAGGAGAATGAGGGGAAAAGAAAGAAAGGAAACTAAGGGAAAGGAAAGGAAAAGGAGAGAGGGAGGGGGTGGAGGAAAGGAGGAGTGGAGGAAGAAAGGGTGTGAAGGGAGGGAGGTGATGGAAAAAGGCAAGTTGGTGAAGGGTGGGGGTATAGAGGGTTATTTGGTCCCCCCTCAGATTAGTGTCTCCTGTGGAGGGTGGGGGAGGATGAAGTAGGGGAGGGATGGAGGGAGGGAGGCGGAATTCGCCGTCTCGTGGTCAGTCTGGCTTGAGCTACTTTGACGTGAGGAGGTTGTCCATGATTTAGTAAGATATTTTATTTCCATTTTCTTCCCATTGAGTGCTTTAATGTAGATAATATTGATCATAATTTGTATTAGAAATATTTTCAAGTAGTTTTAAAGCCTACTCAGACAACTGAAATCGTAATAGCTGACAATAGAAGGGCAACTGATCTGTGTGTGGAGTTTGGGGTGGCGTCTGTGTGTGTGAAGATTGAGGTCGGCGTGAGGTTTTGGGTGTGGAATTTGTTTTTGATATATTTATGGATATTTTAGTGTTGATTTTTTTAATGGGTTTTGGGTATGATGGCTTCCCGGCCGTACTGGCATATCGCCCTATACGTGCCTCATTCGTGTTTGCGAGGCGTGAGGAGGATGTAGACGCCATGCTTAGGCCTCAGCATGAATGGTGAGCTTTCCATCTTGATGTCTTCGTGACCTGGCGGTATCCTGAGGTCAGCTGCCAGGATCAGCTTGGCCAGGGCAACCTTGGTCTCCATCAGGGCGAACCGCATGGCTGGAGAAGAAATATGGTGTAATTAACAATTGAAGTGGGTCTGTAAAGGAACTTCAGGGACTTGGATGTTATCTGCTCCATTTTACTGGTCGAAGTCGATACTTCTCCCTCTACAGTGCCTTTTCTTTCCTTGCTCTCTGGACCCTACCTCGTCCCTTCCTTATTTAGGAAAAAAGTTCAGGATGATAATCATAATAATAATAAAAAAATAATAATAATAATAATATGCCGCTTATGTCAATAATGCAGTGCAAAGTAAAAAGGATATAAGTACCATAAAAAACAATGGTAAGCTGTAGTAAGAAAACTAAATCGCCAAGGAAGATGTGCTAGGGAATCTCAGCTTAGGAGAAGACGGAGGTGGAAATCTTGAGCGTATTTACGATTCCCTTTCCTTCTTTCAAAACAGCTCAAGAATATTTTTTTTCTTAAATGGTACATAATTTTTACATCAACGTAAGAGACTCCAGATCATTCTCCATTCTCCCTTGCATCATTATAATTTGTTCTTGGTTTGTGGGTGGGGGTAAAATTTAATGTTAGAAGATTGTTTTGAAGTGTATTGTTCTGGTGTTGTCTATTTGTGTATCTATCTGTCAGTCAGTCAGTCAGTCAGTCAGTCAGTCAATCAGTCAGTCAACCTTGTCCTTCACGTGAAAACAAATTACAGATACGATATATACTTGCTCGTAAGATTCCTATAATCCTTGCACGTAAACTTGGCCCAGATTTTTGTTCTTTTACTGGTTAAGTCTGGTCCTTGGTTCCTTCTTTTTTGCATTAAAAAAAAAGTATTCTTGATATAGCACTTCGGCCGGTATTCCTGTCTGGTGAGGAGGCTCCCTAACCCCTCTTCCTTAGCGATTTGCTTTCCAAACTCCTCATCAATATTCGATGGGCTGCTTCTTATGTCTTTTCTGTATCGACATAGAGTGCATGAATAACAGAGAATAATATAGTACTGGAGCAGAATCAGAAATAAATCGGTAAGGAAAAGATGTTAGTAAGCTTCCTGAAAAACACACAAGAATATAGTAAAGGATTTGAATCAGAAATAAATCGGTAATGAAGAGGTGTTAGTAAGCTCCCTAACCTTACTAGAACACCGCCCTTCCTCGTGATTAATATAAGACTCTAGGTGTGAGCTGGGGGGAGGGCAGCGAAATGGCGAGTGACAGGGCGACATGGAGGCGATATGTTTGTGGCCACCCCTTACGTGATTAAGACGTCTGGCAATAGATGGATATATAAATTAAATATCTTGCCAAAATTCAATATTCAAGATAAAGAGATGGCAATTTTAAGTCAAGTTGGAGTGAAAGGAGTATAGTGTTGAAGCTAAGTTAGAGTAAAAAAGGACACAGGGAAGCCATATCCGTAGCAATTGTCTCATTCTGACCCCATGTCCTATTGACCCCATGTCCTATTCTGACCCCATGTCCTGTTCTGTCCCCATGTCCTATTCTGACCCCACATGTCCTATTCTGACCCCACATGTCCTAATCTGACCCCATGTCCTATTCTGACCCCACATGATCTCACCTAAACAGTTCCGTGGCCCCATTCCAAAGGGCATGTAGGTGAAACTCTTGATGTTGACCTTGTTCTCGGGCAGGAAGCGGTCAGGCCGGAACTGCTCAGGGTCTGGCCAGTAGCAGGGGTCGTGGTGAAGACTCCACACAGGGAACTGCACCAGGTCCCCCTCCTTCAGGTGCAGATTAGTTCCGGGGATGCTGGAGGAAAGGTGAGTGTAAATGTCTTGAATACACCTGTGATTGTCTTGGAGATTTAATTAGTTATCTATAAGTCTGCCTATCAGTCTATCTTTCCGTCTCTCTAGTCATCTACATGTATATCAACCATCTATGTATGTCTGTTAACTACTACTACTACTGCTACTACTACTACTATACTACTTCTACTACGACTAACACTACAACTACCACTACAACTGCACACCATGATCTTACATATATATGGTTCTTACATGTTCATCATTAAGTGTTCCTCAGGTGTTCATCAAGTGTTCATCTTCATAGGTTCATCTCTAAGCGGTCTTACGTGTTCACCTTTAATTGTTCACTGTTCCGTGTACTTTGTGTGCTCCTATTTACGTGTTTATATTATTTATTTCTTGCACATCTTGTTTTAAAATGGTCTCCTTTTCTCATCCCACACACTTCAATATCTACACCTCTTGTTCACCATTTACATCTCTTGTTCACCATACACATCTCTTGTTCACCATACACACCTCTTGTTAACCATCTACACCTCTTGTTCATCATGTACACCTGTCTTCACCTGTAATCCTTGGTACACATCCGGTCCATAAACAGCGCTGGCGGGTATATTCTCAGGGACTCTGTAAAGGGAAGAGAAAAAACATTGTAAAATGCCATGACTGCCTTGGTATTCTCTCTATTTATTTGTCTACCTATCTTAGCAGTCAACAGCTCAGCACAAGTAATATCTATACTCCCTGAGGTTTTGGTTTAGATAAAACTGAATATTCCTTTCGCCAATCAAATCAGACATTGCCCTTTTCACTCGAGACAGGCGTAAATTTCAAACAAACTCGGTTTCACTCTTCATTCAACTACTCCCATTGGAAAGACTCCCTGAATTATAAGGAATCAATTTGGACACACACATGACCTCTCCTGGGTCTAGGAGTTACGTCAAAGGCATCTTGTAAACTCGATATCTTGAAGGCACCAACAGACACACACTTCTTTCAGCTGATTTGCAAGAGGGAGAGGTGCTGTAACTCGACCCAACCCTGCCTGAGATAGGGTTAAGCAAGATAATGATTCACATGTTGATGATAGAGAGGAAGATGAAATAATATGACAATCTGTGAGTCAGGGGTCGAAAAAATGCAGCAAAAATTTAATACACGAGAAAATGCATCACAAATTTAGTACAGGAGAAAATACAGCACAAACATAATACATAAGAAAATACATCACATTTAATACACACCCGTAATGCAGGCATCCAGGAACTTGGCCTCCATGACTCCCTGGTAGGTCAGCTCCCCCTCCTCCTTCACCAGTTCCTCAAGTTCCTGACGAAGGCGCTGCTGGGGCTCTGGGTTCTTGGCAAGGAGGTGTGAGGAGAAGGCCACAGCGGAGGCACTTGTGTCGTAGCCAGCCACCAGGAACAGAATGCACTGCGCCACCATCACTTTGTCGGTGAGGACTGGCAGTGGACGAGATCAAAATATAAACCAATTTTGAATGAATTACTTTATATAATATTAGAATCAATCTTGAAGGATGAAATTTAGCAAGAAATTATTCGGAATCTTGCTCATATTTATCCCGAAACTGACTTCAAGATTATCCTAAGATCAAAATAGTTTAGCTGGTATTTTTTCTGGTATATCTGTAAACCCAAAGGTATTATTTCAGAGTTATGAACGTCCTTCAGCATAAGATGGCAGGTGTCTGAGGTAAGGTATACATGCTTTGTTATGCTGCTGTTCCTCCTCACAATAACGTAATTTTTCCCATTCTTCTCCTGCTTTCACGTTCCTGCCTCGGTCCCATCTCCCGCTGCGTCCACTCAACCAAACTTAAAACAGTTCACTTCTTCATCATCCCCATCAGTGCTTACTCAGGATCGTTTTGCTCTCTCTCTCTCTCTCTCTCTCTCGATTTTCTCACATTCACTCTTCATTTTCGTCTGTCACAAACTCTTCCTTACTCACACACTGTCTGCTAACTGTTACCTTATTCAAACAACACCTGGTTAAATTTCAGTCTTCCCCTTTCTTTGCTTTTCTAAGCTTTCCCACCTACCAATACACTTACACCCTTCCCTCACACTTACACCCTCCCCTCACACTTACATCCTCCTCTCACACTTACACCCTCCTCTCACACTTACACCCGTCTCTCACACACCCTCTCACACTTACACCCTCCACTCTTACCCCCCTATGCATGAACAGAGTGAATTCCTGTGGAGATATTTAAGTGAACCTAATCTGCCCTGGATGGATTTAGGTGGATATGAATGACCAAACTGACCCCAGACTACCTTAAATGAACCTAAAATTGCTGAAGTGAACGTGTCAGAACCTATATGAACTTAAAATTGCTGAAGTGAACGTGATTAGAACCTTTTACATCCAGTGTGGCTCAGATAGTCCCAAACCAACCTGCATGGGCGTAAATAGATATAACAGTACCTGACCTCACATGACCACACACACACACACGACCTGACATTGACCTGGCGCAGTATGAATTGATGTCAAGTGAATATGAAGGTAAACTGGCTTGCAGGGATCATCTGGGCTAATTTTCTGCTAATTAGGTACTTATCACACACAAGAGTAACTGATTATGTTGACTGCTGTATTTCTGGTGGTGGTGCTAGCTGATGGTGACTGAGGCTGTCCTGACTAACTGAGAGTTTTTTGTTGACAAATGTGACTTAAATCAGCACTTGTTAACACCTCTAAGAACTTTCTAAAATTTACCATTGCTCTAAGCACTTAAGAAGACAGAGATGAAGGAAATGCAGTTGTCTTCCATAAGGTGACAGACAAGATGGACAATATTGCCACTGGAAAGCAATTAAGGACCTAATCAGAAGCTTCTTATTAACACCTGATGTATTTTGTTCCCCAGGGTGGAAAATTAACCTTTAAAAATCCCTTTCCACAGTCATTTTGTGCTGGAATATTTGATATGGTAAAAGGCCATGTGGGGAGGATGGAGAGCTAGGGACTAATGAGGAGAGTGTGTGTGAGTGAGGTGGAGGGGGGGAGAGGGAGGGGACTGCCGAGGACGGCGCCATAGAGTAGGAAAAATGTGGCCAACTCCGGTTCAGACTACACCTCGCGCGGTCTCCTGTAATTGACCGAGAACCGGTCACGTGACATATGGGCGCCATATTGCATCCTCACCTCACCTCCTCTCTTCCCTGACTGCCATAAGAAAGCACAGAGATCAAGGGGGACTCACACTTTCTATGGCCATATCACCTGCTGTATACCTATATTTGACCACGAGATGGTATACTGTGCAGCCTGGCGATGTTCCAAACGCACAGGTATGGGTAAAATACTACACAGGTTTCCTAGAGATCCCACAAGTAGAAAAAAATGGAAAATTAAGGTCCGTCGGAAACACTGGACACCACACAACAATTCCTATTTGTGTTCTTTGAGTATATCTGTTCTCATTCGTTCTAATCTTTTTGTTCATCAGCCTATGTATCTGTCTCTTAAGATTCCTATCTGTTCTAACTAATGCTGTAGATTGAGACGTACTTAACTTATTAGACAGTTTGGCTGATAAAGTTACTTATTTTTTCATTTCAGTTAGATGTAAACTAAGGAATATATATATATATATATATATATATATATATATATATATATATATATATATAAATATAATATATATATATATATATATATATATATATATATATATATATATATGACATTAGGAAAAAACTGCAGAGGAGATTCCTCACTGAAGGGCTTCATATCTACGCCAAAAAACAAAATATTCGCAAGTATGAGGCTGTAGGTCACAGTATTTCCTAAATGTAAATATTTTTACTCTGTACATAGATAAATGTATTCATGAAGTTGAATAAATGAAAACATTCAAGGACCTAGCAGCTTTTGTACAGGATTTTCAAGCTAAAACAATGTTATTCATACTAGCTGCTAAACGGTTTAGGGAACGCCTTTGTTGGGTTTTCATTTTTTTTCCTCCTGTTACTATACATTAAAAACGTACTTTCATAATCATCAGCTATATATGTATGTGTATATGCATATCCATCCATCCATCATCCCATGAGGCTAGGTAACTGACAAGAGATCGAGCTGGCTGGATGAATGTTCTGAGGAAAAGTGCATGATCAGGGATCTTGGCACCCCTTGTTAGCATGGCAGCGTCAGGAATGACTCAATCGGATACGTTTGTGTGAAGCTGCAGAATGTGGTGAATGTTTTTGGCGTATCCGGTAGAGCCATGATTCCGTGAGCTTGAATGATGAGTGAATGGAAGAGTGGCCTTTTTGGATCGGGGAAGTTTGTGTTGTCTGGACATTGCTACTCCTCACCCTGCCCTTGGGTGGGAAAGGAGGTCCGGATGATGATGATGATTATATATATATATATATATATATATAAGACCTGTAACAAATTAAAAGGCTAGGGCGTTGAAATCTGTACTTTTAGTATTGTTTTCATACGCCCGGTCGGTGACATTTAGATGCAAGATGGCGCCCAGCACAGCAGTTGGCCAAACTCTTCCTACTCCATGGCGCTGGCCGAGAATGAGATGGAGGGATAGAGAGGAGAGGTATATGAGAGTTGAGGGTGTGAGCTGGGGGGAGGGCATCGAAATGTCGGGGGAAAGGGCGACCTGGAGGCGATTTGTTAGTGGCTACCCCTTACGGGATTAAGGAGTCTGGCAATAGATAGATAGAAAATAGAGAGGTGTGCAAAATGGACATGACAGAGAGAAAGAGAGATAGAGAGAGAACCATCAACGATTTTGGGAAAGATAAAGATGTGCAAAAACTTAGGAATTCAGAGTTTGTCTTGGGCGAGTTACTGTGAATAGGAAGGATTAATGACTAATAGCAACTGAAGGGCCAATAAGACAGTCATTCAGGTTCATCAAGTCCCAGTTTTCCCCAGGCTATGAAACACAATCGTCAAATTTACCACCCAGGTCCCTATGTGGTCCCTATTTCAGCTCTTAAGTAGAAATAGGACAAGATAAAATAGACATTGCCCAAAGATCACAAAATTGGCCTGGGAATCGAACCTGGGCCTCACTTTCACGGTCCTACTGTACTCCCGATTACATCTCTTGCACCGCGGATGAAACTTTTACAGATATGGAACACCAAAAAGACCTATGAAGAGATAGTGTAGTAATAAAAGGCAAAGGACAATCACCATGCTTAGCGGAGGAAGTGGTGGTGTCAAAGTCTTCAGCCTGTGCCTCCAGTAAAAGGTCAAGGAAGTCCCCCTTCTTTTCACCGGCTTGGCGGGCCCTGATGGTCTCCTCTGCTACACTTCGGAAGAACCCCACCTCCTCTGAGTCCTCCTTCAGGCCCAAAGCGTTGAACAGTTGTGGCCAGTTCCTCATCACAAGAATCCTCAGTACCATTATTGGTGCTGCAGCAAAAAAGGAATCTGCTTTTTGGGCAAAGAGAGGGGTTTCCTGCGTGAGAGAGTTACACTCGATGCCAAAAGCACAAGATGCGATAGTGTCTATGACGAACTGTCCAGCTTTGTCCTTCATGTTAACAGACGGATTCTTTTCTGCATCTTTAAGGCAGGAAGATACAAATGTGTCAGCAATATCGCACATAAGCGGGAACATCCTTCGCATCTTCCCGGTGGTGAATATTGGGGAGACGATAGCACGCAAGTCCTTCCACTCCTGATCCCTTTTACTTCCCAGCATGTTACTCCTGTAGCTGTCAGGTTGGTTTGCACGAAAGGGCCGCCTGTTCACGAAATGATCAAAGTCCTTTACGAGTATGTTCTTGAGTAGTTCCGGATTACACACCATCAGCACTGGACTGAAGCCATCATACAGGCCAAAGTAGGGACTGTTCTTGTAGGCGTGGTACATCTGAAACGAAGGAAAATAAAATAGTTTCAGCCCCAGTAAAGTATGATTGTTACTTAAGCTCACAAAAGTATTTATATAACATACGATGCACCAGACCCTGGTATGAGAAAAAATCTTGATCAATCTCTCTGGAAATAAGCAACTGTGATTAATAACTTCCTTTTTAGCTAAGAAAATCCCCTGTAACTTATCACTTTTAAATACATTTTCTTAATATAGGCACCATAAAACATGCATTCTGAAACAGGATGATGGAGATACTACAAGGACCTGACAGGACAGAGGTGGTGTCACTGAAAGCAGGCAGGATATAGAAGAGATATTAAGGAATGTGGTAACCATAAATCAGAGCTGGGGACCTCCACAATCACTTCCACAATCCACGATTTCCACAATAGCGGACCGCATGACTTCAGTTGTGGAATTGCAATTGCAGAAAACTCGTTCAAAACTTGCGGTATTGCATTGAGGAAGAACTTCCGCAATCGTAATCCAGTCCACAATCTCCCACATGACGGTCAGTGTTGGTTAGTACAGGCTACAGCATGACTTATGAATATCAAGTTGAACAGGATTCCCGTCCACCAGCGGTGGCAGGTGAGGTATCGCTGCGTTTGTTGCAGTAGTGATGGGCAATACCAGGAGAAATTATTTGATACGATACGATACGATATATACAATAAGCCAGTGTGGCAGTAAATTTTATGGCACGCATAGCTAACCGTGCACAGTAGTTCCACAATTTGACAGATGACGATTTTAAGGGCTAATGTAATGGTGATCACTAACTATAATTTTTTAAATGTATTGCCGAGTTATTATCTGGAAGAGTAAGCACATTTCTATGAATTATCTATTTGAGTTCTATGGACTGCATTCTGCTGCTGGTCAGATTGATTTTCCCGAGTGGCTGAACGGCTATTTCTCTTCCTTATAACATTATTTTTGTAATAAAGGATATGATTATATTATTATAATACTAGTAGTGTAAGATTTTCATGGTATGTCCTAACTCTGATAGAAAACAAAAAGTGATAGATATACACCCGAAGATATATCAGTACCTTACAAAATTGCGGTTCTGAGGAAGATAATTGTAATGGGTAAGTTTTCAGTAAATACGATAAAGTATCTGCGACAATTTTAAAATATATTAATGTCATAAATAGATTATAAATACAATAATTCACTACATTACCAATCGATTTACCCCCTGTTTGTCTACTTTGTATTGAAAATTGTGAAACTGGATTGCAGTTGCGGTATTGAGGTAGTGGAACAGCACATTCCAAGTTTATTGCGAAACTGTGGTAGCAATAGGTAAGGGTCAGAGGTTGCGGAATTGCAATTGTCCCGGTAGTTGAATTTTACATTGCGGTGCCCAGCTCTGCCATAAATACATTTTGTAAACCCTGTCTTACACACTTTTCTCAACTCTGAAGAGGTAGTCAGCTGGTAAATTTAAGAAGTTTGGTGATTCAGGTAGTTCTGTGAAAGACCAGTAAGTTGTTGGCACGGGTAAAGGTCAGCTCAACCAAACACTAAGTCATGGATTCAGTCCTCATTCTTACCCCTCTTAACTCCTGTATTGCCAGAAACCGGATGACATTTCGAAAATCCAAGCTAGAAAACACAAAGACAGAGAAAAGGAAGGAAGAAAGAAAAATAGGCATTAATATGTCATAACTCAATATGTAATACAGTAGTTACGGGCATATAATAGGTATAGGCATATATGTCACAGCACAATATGTAACACTAGCATACTACTGTACAGTATGTAATGTCTGGTTCAGGAAGAGACGTACACATCCCCTAGCCCAGAATGCATGCACACAATATATAACAAACACATACCAGATGATCAAGAAATTTGTGATGTATCAAAGACATTGGGTAACTGATGAAAACCAGTTAGTTCGCGTGATGGAAATGTACCAGACATTACACACATACATACGGTCGTGGTCAAACATAGTCACCTATACTCCTGTATCCTGTGTCCCAGGGTTGCTCCTTTATGCGTGGCAAGTCACACTGGTGTGAGAGGGGCTGAGTGGGAGGGGCCAGATGGAGAAGGAAAAGTGGGTGGAGGGACGAATGATAGTGCTAGGGTGGAGTGATGGAGGGGAGGGAGGGGAGGTAGGGGAAGAAGAATGAAATCCAAAGTGGTGGCCACATAATTTGTCTATTTCCCTTCATCCAGAGCATGATATAAAGAAGTTAATATTCGGTAGATAATGCTGCATTACTCCCTGTATAGTGGCGTCTGATAAGTTTTAGATAGGCGGTGATATAAAGGGCTGGCTCGTGTGAGAGAAATACTGACATGACAGATCAAATATTAGTGCAGAGGCTACGAGACTGTGTAGGCCCAGAGTGTCAACGCGTGGAAGCCAGAGAACAAGTGGACACAGGTCCGCCTCCTCCAGCACACCAAGGAAGAATGGGAGCTGTTCAGACGAAACCAGCAAACCACCAACAACATTGTTTGCTCGGTCCCCCGACAATTGAAAGAGGTTATTGAGGCAGGAAGCCACTGGACTGCTTACTAAGGCTTCCTGGTTGCTTTGGTTTGAACAATTTTGGTAAACAATGACACAGATATATTTTTGGAGTTTGGGTAGGATTTGTTTCATTTTCCTTCTAAGAGATTATGAGGGATACCGTTGTTATATCTATCCAGGCGCACAGACATTAAATTTATTTACCTTTTATGCACAGTTATTGTAAATAGCCATTTTATAATTACAGAGTTGCCATAAAATAGTTGACATGATGGTGACTGTATTGAGGGTGTGTATACCGAGAGGATGATCATATATACTGTGAATACAGCCATGTATTGTGTTAACTCCAAACATTAATTGCATATAACAGTAGAGGACATTTCTTACACAAACATTACGGAAGTCAAAGCCATCCAGATTCCATTCTGCATCCGAAGTCAAAATACATGGATAAACACAAATATCTGGCTCCGCACTAATGTTTGATCTGTCACGTCAGTATATCTCTCTCACGAGCCAGCCCCTGACATCAGCACTTTCAAGCTTGTTATCTGACGCAGCTATGCAAGGTGTAATGTAGCATTATCTACAGCATTTAACTCCTTTATATCATGCCCTGAATAGTCACCACCATTTCGCATTTCATTCCCCTTCCCCTAACAACCCTCCCTCCCCTCCCATACCCCACCCCAGCACCATCACTCGTTCCCACACCCACATTTCCTTCCTTCTCTGGCCCCTCCCTCTCAGCCCCTCTCTCTCAACCCCTCTTACTCCAGTGTGTTTTGCCACGCATAAAGGAGCCAGCTTGAGGCAAGGGGTGCGGGAGGATATGTGATTATTTATGACCACGACTGTACATACACACACCCACACGTCACCCAGCTGGAAGCCAGCCTGTCATATATTCCGAGAAATCTGAGGTGAGAGTCAGAGAGCCAGAGAGAACCAGAGAAGGCAGAAGGGGATTGGACAGACGAGAAAAGGAAGCTTAGGAGATAGGGTAGAGTAGGAGGTTTACCGTCACGCTGACAATACGTGGGTCACATCACTCTTTCCATCACATAACTGCATCTCAATAAAAACATCTTAACCCCAGAGTGTCGATACCTCACCTTCACTTACGATACAAGATAGATGGAGGGTCAAGGAAGACAGAGAAAAATCTACCTCAAGACAAAACCCACGAGCTATTCAACACCTTATGACTTCATATACGTAGCAGCCCACATTACTGGTGACAGAGGTGCCTCGCCAGTCTAGCACTACAGTCCCAGTGGAGACACCCCCACCTAGGACAGAGCCACGGCCCCACCCTCACCCCAGAAGGAGAGCACAGAGGGGTAGGTAGAGAGCGCGCCGGGTCCGAGCAATACGGTCACATGTGCACCACGGCCCTACGCCCCTCTTCCCCTCAACACAGCCAACGACAACTAAACAGGCCTGGTCAACTTCAGCTCAGCCGGGCCAGCCCTCGCCAGGATCGGGGTGGGACTTGTCTACAGGCAGTCCCAAGCAGCACCGCAGTATCGGTCACTGTCCATACCACAGAAGGATCAGCCACTGGAAGACCTTCAGCTGTTGCCCCCTGCAGCACCGCGGTGTCGGCCACTGTCCATACTGGGGAAGGAGCGGCCACGGTACGCCCTTCTGCTGCAGCCACACCTGGAACCAGCCCCGCGGTGGCAGCCATTGTATGCCCCGGGTTGGACGTGACTGCCACTGTACACACGTTGGCTGGCAAGCCAGGGAAAGGCAGAACCATGACGTCAGCCACTGTCCACGTCGGGGAAGAAGCGGCCACTGTACACCCTTCATCCACCTCCACCTCTTCCAGGGGCGGCACCGTGGTATCAACCACTGTCCATACCGGGGAAGGAGTGGCCATTGCATGCCCTTCTGCTGCTGCCCTCAGGGTCTGTGGAACCGCGACGTTGGCCACTGTCCATGCTGGGGAAGGGTCGGCCACTGTATGTCCTTCATCTGTGGTCCCTAGGGCTTCCCCCATTGGAGGAAGTCCCTGGCGCAGCCCACATATCACCCGGAGGCCTCACGGAATGCCCTTCTTGCTCTCCCCACAGGTGTCGTCCCCAAGAGGAGCTGCCATGTGAGGAGTGGTGGCTGGGCCCAATCCCTGGAGAGGGAGTCCATGCCCTACAAGTTGCCCCTGGATGATGCCCAGTCTTGATGGACACCACCCGGAAGGGACACTGCAGGCCACTCCTGACGGCGGTCCAGCCCAGTTGTAACTGCAGCCCCCAGCCTCCCAGGGATGCACCCGGGACCCAGGGGCGGGACCTCCCGAGCCCGTCCCTCCAACGACCCTCCGCCAGGAACAGACAGCAGCAGGCGCAACTCCTGGCCTTGTTTGGCCCCAGTCCTGAGGGCCACCTGTCAGGTCGAGGCCCCACTAAGGAAGGGCCTCCCTGCACCCTGGTCCGTGACCACACCAAGGGTACCTCACTTCCCGCAATAGTCCCGTGTCCCCTACAGGAGGGCATGCCCGAGGCCCAGCCCCCTACACCCAGGCACCACTTCTGATTAAGCCCAGGTTTCAGCAGCCCAAGAAGCCCCCCTAGTGTAATAACAGTGACTCCCTACAGAACAAGGACTAACAGTGTCTGTATTATATGGCTTGTTCATATCAGTGGTACAGTGAAGTCTGACAGTGTTCATACCTATCACAGTGACAACTCTAATGTACAATGAGAATTAGCTAAGTCTGAAAGTAACGAGTGATACACTACGACTACGGGAAGAACTATTTAGACTATACCTATAACTCCTGTGTACTATTAGTGAATATTATTGACTGATGGTGATTACCCTTGTATGTATTGTGTGTAGAAATTATGGTATACCAAAAACCTGACATTGTCCATATAGCCTACAATGAATATATTTGTTGTACAGGTAAGACCTTAATTCACGCGAGGGTTAGGTTCCCAGACACTTTGCGTATGTGGTAAATTCGCGTATATGTTCTGCCCTTGTGTGCACATAATTACGCATGTCTATACGTATATTACATCTGAATAATACTGTTTATGCACTACATACACCTTATAAACTAGCATAAAGTATTAAAAACAAAAATGTAACAAATTTAAAACTGAAACCTGACAAGTACAGGCGTAGGTGGAGATACTTCAGCAGTCTGGTGCACTAGCCCTCACTGCCTCCCGTATGCTACATTCTGCCTTCTTTATTGTATGAACAGTTGACTCATTCACCCCAAACATGCGGTTACAAGACAATTCACAGGCGTAGGTGGAGACACTTTAGCAGTCTGCTGCACTAGCCCTCACTGTCTCCCGTATGCTACGTTCTCCTTCTTTATTGTATGAACAGTTGACTCTCCCCAAACATACGGTTCTGAGACAATTCACCATCAAGTCAATTCACCTTCAAAACATGGACAATTCCCCGTCATTCTATTAATATACTTATTATTGATTAATTAATACTCTAATAACTAATTTTCAGGGGGATTTTATAACTCATATAAGTAAAAAACTAGTGTACTGTACTTGCTAAATAAACTGGTATGAAAATAAATGACGGGGAATCGTCCTGACAGAGAATTGTCGCCGACGTTCCTCCCTGAAGTTTGTCCAACACTTTAATTTTCTCTGTCAGCAACATCACTTTACAAGTCAGTTTTGGTGTGTTACCACATGCATCACTAGCACTACGCTTATGCCCCATGTTGACAGACAAGGCAAGCAATTACTGGAAGGCAGAAAAATAAGCCTCAAATAACGATTTGCAAGTCATGTATGGTTCGACCTATCGGCTCCCACACACACATAAACACACACACATACATATATGTGTGCACACGGGCAGCAGGTAGGCATTTTTTATACTTTATTATTAATATACTTATTACTGATTAATTAATACTTTAATAACTAATTTTCAGGGGGATTTTGTAACTCATATAAGTAAAAAACTAGTGTATTGTACTTGCTAAATAAACTGGTATGTAAATAAATGACGAGGAATCGTCCTGACAGAGAATTGTCGCCGACATTCCTCCCTGAAGTTTGTCCAACACTTTAACTTTCTCTGTCAGCAACATCACTTTACAAGTCAGTTTTCGTGTGTTACCACATGCATCACTAGCACTACGCTTATGCCCCATGTTGACAGACGAGGCAAGCAATTACTGGAAGGCAGAAAAATAAGGCACAAATAACGATTTGCAAGTCATGAATGGTTCGACCGTTCGGCTCCCACACACACATAAACACACACACACATACATATATGTGTGCACACGGGCAGCAGGTAGGCATTTTTTATACTTTATTTATTTCTCTTGTATATTGAAATTACTTATTTGAATACTATAATTTTGTTTTAATTATTGTACGAAAAATTCGTGGATAACCGAAATCGCGTGAAAAAAGTTAGCATGAATTAAAGGATAACCTGTATATTGTAAGGGAATCAGAATTAAGGCAATATATGATAAGGTTGGTCTGTCGAGCTTTATGCCCTGTTCCTCTTGTTGCGTGTTCTAGTTCTGGTCTCGAAGGAGGGCCCCACTCAGTAGCTACTGTTCTTAGGATGAGAAGTTGACCTAAAAACACCTAGCATAAAACTTGTGGCCAGTGGTGGTTCTTGACCCAATCAGAATGCAGAGGGGAGCAAAAAACAGGGAAATCTAGCACAATGGCAACCAAACCCCACATCGAACTGCCGAAATTTGATGCCAAACAGAATAACATTGATGTATACCTGGCTGTGGTTAAACCCATACTGGACATAGGCTTCGAAAACGACAGGGAAAAAATAGCTGTTACTCTGCCACCCCTGGGCAAGGCAGTATCAAGCATAGCCTCAAAAATTATCCCAGAACTAAAATGGAAACAGTTCGTATAAATCATGAAACAGGCGATCACGTCATCCCTGGGCAAAGTTGTAGCCCTATCACAACTAGATGCCCTAACATACGACAGAAACCAGGACAATACACTCATCCAGGCCAGGCAACTCATCACTGCCGCCTACCTGGAGACTGACACAGTCATCCGGAAACAACACATATTTAACACCCTGTTGAGGATCCTCCCTAGCACCATTTGAGAACACTTCAACATCTATGACCCCTCAGGAGACCTCGACCGGGACATACAACTTGTGCAGTGCCTCCTAGCTGCTCGCCCCATCCCCCAGCCAATCAGTGCAGTAGGCAAATTCCCTACCCACAGGATGGCTCAACGACAACAATTACCACTCCTTTCCCAATCTAACCATGAACCAACACCGTCTGTACCGAGAACACACCCTTCAAAGAGACGCCCCAATCCCAAGGAAAACCCAGATTTAATATCCGTCAACCCTTGGGAGTTCACTGCCCGCAGCCATAGCTGCCCCCTCCATGATATACGCGAACAACTGAAGGCTGCATGGCGCAGGCCCACCCAGAGGCACTGAAAGGTCTCATCACTAGAAGACGACGGCCCCGAAGATGATGCTACACCCACCACCTACACCGATCCCTGGGAAATGGAGCCTGGAGAGGAGGACGCAACACAGCAAATGGATTTTTAGGTCGCCCCAGCACCTCCCCACGGTGGCGGGGGCTATCTCGCTGAAATACCGCCCCCCCAGTCTACAACAAAATGAGGCTGAATGGAATAAAGGTGAGGCTGCTGGTCGACACAGGAGCAGCCAGATCTTTCCTCTATATGAATTTCTACTCCCGCCACACCTCCGCCTTCAGCCCACTCTTCCTCACCTCGGCCCACCTCATAGATACTAGGGATGGCCCCCTGCCAATACGTGGGAGACCCGGGCCCTACGGACCAACTCACACCAACAAGTCTCCACCAAGCACAAATTCATCGTGTTTGACTCTACCTGCCTTGCCTATGATGGCTATCTGGGGTTGGATCTCTTACAGAAACTCCATGCAAACACTGATTGCCACAAGCAGCGCCTCCAATTTCTAAGATATCCAGCCACTCCTGCCTAGTCACTCTGCACGTGCACACCACCCCCCTTACCCCCCCACCCTGCCCTCCACCCTACCTCCCACCCCTGCCACTGCCCAGCCACTCTGCACGTGCACACCACCACCCTTACCCCCCCACCCCGTCCTCTCCCCTATCCTTCATCCCTACCCCCTCAACACAAGGCCTGGCTACCTCTGAACAGATTCAGTGGCACCTCTGTCCTTTTCTCCCCCAATCTACCACTGGGGGCCTTCTCCTCCTGCTTACTACCACCCACCTCTTTCCCCCCCCCCACTTTCAAGCAGTGTGAATCGCAAATCTTGCCACCACACCACTCACCCTCCCTCAAGGACTAATAGTGGGAGATATGGAGGATGCTGAGCCTTGTGACACTCCCCTCCTTCACCTGCCATCCTACCCCACTACCTGAACACCTCTCACCTCACCAAACTAACAGCCTTCGACAACTTCTCCAGGACTTTCAAGACTATTTTCGTCAAGCCCAGCAGACATCGGGCACACCACGTACAGTCTCCAGCAAAAATAGAGCTACCGGCTCGACGAGCAGGTTGGTGTACGCGTATGTGGCACCGCCGCACCCCCAGTTTCAACCCCTCCCCTCCCCCTCCCTCGGTCCCATTCATTTGTCTATCCTCAACCCTCCCCACAATCAACAGCAAGAGAGTAAGCCTACTCACATTGTTTCAACCACTCTTCCATCATCCATCTGTCTTGGGAAATAATGATTTTATGATAACGAATAAAAAGATATTACACAGTGTTTTACCCCATAATACAGTTATACACCACAATCTGAACATAGGGTGATATAAAATAGTAATATATTCATATGACAGTGAGGTCTGTAATCATATAGTTTATCATTTTGACGGTTGTATCCAATCAGTGTGTAACATTAGTCAGAAGCGATAAGTAGATGTTTGTAATGGTCAGTGGTGTGCTCGTTTCTTTACTCGATGTAATCACTATTACTTTACAAACTCTCTTATAGGTCTTTACCATTAGTTACTATGAATACCCCATGTATGATAATACCAAAGTGTTGCTGATAAGTAAAACACATGATCAGTATTATCTTGGTTATTGATGTCTTAATACACGATTTCGGATAACGTTGGGCAACAGGGACCGGATAACAGCTTGTCTGGTGGTTAAACCGCCTAAGCTGGTCAAGCCGAGGCCATGGCGTGGTTACTGGCATTACCAAAGGTCAGTCAATATTTAGACGCCATTCACTGCTGCTGAGAGTAGTGTAAGTATCAAGGTCATTTTCATACACAGGACAGCCAACAGTAGAGTTAGCCACGTGGTGTGCTGACCCCGCGCACACCATTCAGCCAGGGCCAGATTACCAGGTATAGGCAAAGTGGGTAACTGCCTACCAAGCCATTGCCTGTCACAGGCTATCCAGACTTCCAGAGCGGAGTAAATATACGCTTTGGGCGTCCAAATAAGTGTCATCACCCATCAGGCCATCAAAAAAGGCCATTATAGGTCATGCCAAAATTTCGTTGGAAATAACGGATAAAAGAGATCTATAGGTTGCAGGCCAACAGTCTGCATTGCCTACCAAGCCACAGCATGGTTAATCCGGCGCTGCATACAGCCACCCCCTCCACCGCTTGCCTCAGCCACTAATCGCCACTCACCCCAGCAAGAGACCCGCCACTACCTGATAACTGTATCAGGAATATAACCTTGCCTTATAAAGTTTTAACTGCAATAGGGTGTAGTTTGCAGTTCATGCGTTTATAACACGACGTATTTCGAAAAAGTTAACCAATAACTAAATTGACCGAATGGGTGATCTGCATAGTAATCAAACTTGTCTCGATTGCAACTTACGCTAATCAACATAACCTTGTCATACAACATAATTCAGTTTATTCGTTTTCAACGAGAACGTTTACAGCAGAGGTTTGACGAGTTACAGTTCACGCTGGTCAGTGTTACTTATAGCAATGTAACGGACGTATCGGTCAGGTTAACCTTATGATTATTTGCTCTCCAATTTGTGTCTCATGTCTGTTACTACTTTCCTCTATCTCTGTGTGGCCATGGTTTTTCCCATTAGCTATCGTCAGCCGAAACATCAATTGCCTCAGAGAGGGAAGGATGTTATAATGGGCAAACGGTTTTGGTTACACAAATATTTAATAAGGAAGATTAATTGACTATCGTTATTTAAGAACACATTTTAAAACAATATGAAACAATGGGGTCAGACTCAGGTTTTATATGATACTGGAATGTTGTGGGTAACTGGGGGAGTGATAAGGTAACCCTGTCAACACCGAGTAGGACCACCCACCACCTTTGCTATCGCCCTGTTCCAGTTGCCCTACAATAACATGTGATATAGTGACAACTGTGAATATTTTACCAGAAATCTGGTGTTTTAGCCTCACTTTCCTTGCAGAGATAAAGGCTATGTTCAGACTAATGTATTATAATCTGCTATTGCACTGCATATCTGATTAAATATCATTTAGAAAATGCGGTCTAACTAGTCCTGATCATTAAATGCTTATTTGCCATATCATTAAACTATAAATATCACTATTATATGGCGCAGTGGACAATATTGCAATGCATACTTCATGGTGATAATAAAGACGTGTTTATGAGCACTGATGGAAACACACACACATACACACACACACACTAGTATAGAAGAGGAAGAAGTAAAAAACAAGAGCACAAGAGACAAAAAGGAAATGGCAAATGTAATGAGCTTACTGAAAGAAGTATCAGAGGAAATCTGTAGTAAAGATATAGAGGAAAACAAAAGGTTAGGGAAATACGAGAAAAGCAAGACAAGACCTCTAAAGGTAACTTTCCAGAGTGTAAACACTGTGGAGGAGATACTAAAAAATGCAAAGAATCTTATGGAAAAAGAGGAGTTCAAAAATGTATGGATAAAAAGATGCCTAACACAAGAGGAACTGGAATTACTGAAAGAGGAGAGGGAGGAGGCAAAAAAAAAAAAAAAATGAGGGAAGATCAGAAGAGGAGAAAAACACATTTTTTTACAAAGTAATAGGATTGCAGGTACGAAAGTGGTACACAAACAGGAGGGAATAAAAAGGAGGAAGGTAGTAGAACCATGTCATGACAAGTATATAAACAAGATGATAAAGTTGATGTACTCAAATGTGGATGGAATGGTATCTAAATTACTAGAGATGAATGATTATGTCAGAGAAAATGAACCACAAATAATATGCCTAACTGAAACAAAATTAACACCAAGGATATCCAATGACATCCTAAACTTAGAGGAATACAATATATGGAGAAGAGACAGAAACTTAAAAAAAAAAGAGGAATTATAATATTAATTAAGAAAAATCTAAAAGTCAATGAAATAAAACTAGATATACCATCACAAGTAGAACTGATTGCAGTAGAGATCAACACATCTGAAGGGAAAGTAATTGTAGCCAATTTGTACATGCCACCCAGATCAAACACATGGGAAAGAGACGAATATGAGGACCTGGCAGAGAGTACAATTCAGAGTTTAAGATCATTACTACATAAAATGGAAGAGAAATCGAAAAGAATTATACTAACTGGAGATTTTAATACAAATATAAATTGGAATACTCTAGATATAATTAGCAAAGAAAGCTGTTGGGACCAAAAGCTCCTGGATCTCGTGCAAGAGTTTTTCCAAACGCAACATGTGAGGGAAACCACCAGAAAAAGAGGACTCGATGTACCTTCAATGCTAGATCTAATATTTACTAGGCAAGGAAATGATATTGACAGTTTAATATATCACCCTCCACTCGGCAAAAGCGATCATGCAGTACTAAATTACAACTTCAGGATAGCATATGACAGTTAACAGCAATGAAAGTTACAAAAAGAGCTAAACTATAAAAAGGGAAATTATCAAGACCTAAAGAAGTATTTCTTAGAAGTTGATTGGGAAAATGAGCTTAGAGGACAAGATTTAAATGCTGTATATAAAAAATTCTGTGAATTTTATGAAATAGGAGTCTAGAAGTACATCTCACAGCACAAAGAAGCAGATAAGAAAATACAGAAATGGTTCAATACAGAATTTAAAAAATCAAAAGAAAGAAGAGATTTGTTGTGGAATAGATACAGAAGACACAATAGTGAAAGGGCATATAATAATTACAAACAGGCAAGAAATGATTATAGAAGAATAAGGAGGGAAGCCCACAAACAGTTTGAGGAGGATATAATAAATAAAAGTAGTGATCGACCAAAGCTATTACACAGCCACATTAGAAGCAAAACCAAAGTAAAAGATATAATACAATCCATTACGGACGAGGGAATCACCTATACACAAGAGAAAGATATTTGTGAAGCGCAAAATAAGAATTTCCAATTAGTTTTTACAGAAAAATTTTTTTTTGAGAGGGACTATGTGGAACATGCATGTCCACACATACTACCAGATATGCAAACATCAGAAAAAGAAATACAGGAGGAGTTAAGTAAATTAGACAGAGGAAAAGCAAGTGGTCCTGATGAAATTTCATGTTGGGCACTACGAGAATGTGCAAAGGAGTTAAGTAAACCATTATTTTTAATTTTCAAGAAATCCTTGAGTCAAGGTAAATTACCTGATATTTGGAAGAAAGCAAATATTGTCCCCTTATTCAAGAAAGTGAATAGACAAAATCCACTCAACGACCAACCAGTATCACTGACCTATGTTGTAAGCATGGTATTAGAAAAGATTATAAGAAAAGCTTGGGTAAATCATCTAGAAGAACACAGTATGTTAACAGAAAGACAGTTTTGTTTCAGAAAAGGAAAATCATGTGTTACTAATCTGTTGAGCTACTATGACAGAGTAACAGACACAATACAGGAAAGAGAAGGATGGGTGGACAGTATCTATTTAGATTTCAAGAAAGCAGTTAACACAGTACCACACCAAAGACTTTTATGGAAACTGTACCATCAAGGAGGAATTCGAGGCAAACTGTTTTGTTGGATGCAAGATTTTCTCATAAAAAGAGAAATGAGAACAATACTAAGGGGAAACTACTCATCACTGAAAGAAGTGACTAATGGAGTACCACAGGGTTCAGTGCTGGCACCAATCATGTTTTTAGTGAATATAAATGATATAAACAATAACACTGGAAATGAAAGCTATTTGAATATGTTTGCAGATGATGCAAAAATACAAAGGAAAATTACTTACACAGACTCTTATAAAGAGCTACAAGAAGAATTAAATAAACTTCATGAATGGAGTAATACATGGCAAACGGAATTCAATATGGACAAGTGTCATGTAACCAAGTTTGGTAAAAGTGGAAAAAGACCTGATTGGGATTATACGTTAGGAAATAAAACCCTACACACATCAGAAAGAGAGAAGGACCTAGGTGTGATTATCAAAAAGAAGACTATCTCCGGCTAACCACATCAGCGAGAAGGTACGAAACATGTATACACTGCTTGCAAATATGAGAATACCATTCACATACATAAATGAAGACATGCTAAGAAGGATAATAACATCATTCATTAAACCAACCCTGGAGTATGCATCAGTAGTCTGGAGTCCTCATCTCAAAAAACACATAGACAAGATTGAAAAAGTTCAAAGGGCCGCTACAAGATGGATACCAAGCTTAAGGGACCTAAGGCACGAAGAAAGACTAAATAAACTGAATCTACTAACACTACAGGAGAGAAGGAAAAGAGGTGACATGATAATGCTATATAAATGTATATCACGGAAAGAGAAAATAGACATAAATGATTACTTAACATATGGGGATGCATCAGCAAGAGGACATTGCAAAAAAACTGCATAAGAAGTGAGGTGATAAAGACGTAAGGAAATTCAGTTTCACAAACAGAGCAATTGAAATAGTGTGTGCCAAAACAATTCACAAGTTTAAGGATATGTACGATAAATATGGTTTAAGACACGGGACAGTACGAGCTTGACTCATTCCTGTAAAGATACAATTAGGTAAGAACACACACACACACACACACACACACACACACACACACACACACACACACACACACACACATCATTCATCAGACCAACCCTGGAGTACGCATCAGTAGTCTGGAGTCCTCATCTCAAAAAACACATAGACAAGATTGAAAAAGTTCAAAGGGCCACTACAAAATGGATACCAAGCTTAATGGATCGAAGCTACGAAGAAAGCTTAAATAAACTGAATCTACCAACACTACATGATAGAAGAAAAGGAGGTGACATGATAATGCTATATAAATGCATATCAAGGAAGGAGAAAATAGACATAAATGATTACTTAACATATGGGGAAGCATCAGCAAGAGGACACTGCAAAAAACTGCATAAGAAGAGAGGTGATAAAGACGTAAGGAAATTCAGTTTCACAAACAGAGCAATTGATTAATGGAATGCACTAGCGAATGAAATAGTGTGTGTCAAAACAATTCACAAATTTAAGGATATATACGATAAATATGGTTTAAGACACGGGACAGTACGAGCTTGACTCATTCCTGTAAAGATACAATTAGGTAAGAATTAGGTAAGAACTATCCATCCCCGGCAGAGCCTTCGACCCCGGGCCCGTCTCCCCATCCTCATTCCCCCACCACAACGTGTGACGGCCAGCTACCCCCCCCCCCTTCCTCACCACCGACTACTACAAACATCCACTTATAGCTTCCGACTATTTAATGTTACACACTGACTGGATAATACCGTCAAAATGATAAACTGTGTGATTACAGACCTCACTGTCATATGAATATATTACTATTTTATATCACCCTGCGTTCAGATCGTGGTGTATAAATAACTGTATTATGGAGTAAAACACTATGTAATATCTTTTTATTCGTTATCATAACAAAATCATTATTTCCCAAGACAGATGGATGATGGAAGAGTGGTTGAAACAATGTGAGTAGGCTTACTCTCTTGCAGTTGATTGTGGGGAGGGTGGAGGATAGACAAATGAATGGGACCGAGGGAGGGGGGGAGGCGAGGGGTTGAAACTGGGGGTACGGCGGTGCCACATATACCAACCTGCTCGTCGAGCCGGTCGGTCTATTTTTGCTGGAGACTGTACCTCCACACAAGATCCATACCACAGGACCACCCATCCGACAACCATCATGGAGAAAGAACCCTAAACAATGGGAGGAGGAGGACCTGCAGGTCCAGGACATGCTAGATGCCTGCATCATCTCCCCCTCTACTAGCCCGTGGTCCTCCCCTGTCGTCCTCATCAAGAAAAAGGATGGCACCATGCGTTTCTGTGTGGACTACAGAAGACTTGATGATGTGACCATGAAGGACGCTACCCCCTTACCCAGGATAGATGACTCTCTTAACTCCTTGCACAGATCGTCATGGTTCTCCACCCAGGATCTGGTATTGGCAAGTCCCCATCCATCCTGAGGACAAAGAAAAAAAAGCTTTCTCCACCAGCAACGGCAAACATTACAAATTTAATGTCCTCCCTTTCGGACTCTGAAATGCCCCCCTACATTCTCCTGACTGATGGAGTCAGTTCTCAGCAGCCTTACCTGGGAAACCTGCCTGGCGTACCTAGACCACACGATCGTGTTTAGCTGAACTTGGGCCAACCACCTCCAGTGCCTCAAGCAGGTCTTCACATGCATATGCCAAGCAGGACTCAAGCTCAAGCCCTCTAAGTGCATCCTGGCTCAGCGATCCGTTTCCTTCCTGGGTCACATAATCTCGGCAGAGGGCATTTCTCCTGACCCCGACAAACTGCGCGCCATCGCAGACCTCCCCCTACCCAAAGACATTTACGACGTGCGCGCTTTCCTCGGACTTACATCCTACTATCGGCGTTTTGTGAAGGGTTTCGCTGACATCGCTAAACCCCTCCGCGATTTAACTAAGGAACACGAGCCATTCCTCAGGACTGAGGCCCGAATCACTGCCTTCAACACACTGAAGTTCAAGCTCATCACCGTCCCAATTGTCGCTTTTCCAGACTACATCCTACCTATCCGTCCGTACACAGACGTATCCCTAGCCACCATAGGTGCCGTACTAGCCCAAGTACAGGATGGGTGAGAACATATCATCGCCTGTGCCAGCCGCACCATAGGTGCCGTACTAGCCCAAGCACAGGATGGGTGAGAACATATCGTTGCCTGTGCCAGCCGCACTCTCAACCAAGCTGAAGAAAACTAAACAGCTACAAAACGTGAATGCCTGGATATTTTATGGGCCTTAGAACATTTCTGAGCATATATTTTGGACACCCACATTACAGTCATCACCAATCATTAATCCTCTCAGTGGCTACGCCAGTCTGACACAAACAATGCCCAATTAATCAGATGGAGAGAGGCACTGGAGGAATTTGACTTCAAAATCACCTACCGACCCGGGAAACTGCACACCAACACCGACGCCTTGTCACAACTCCCCATCAACTCCATCCTCGCTACCCCCGACCTTATTCAGCAATGGCAGAAGGAGGAGTGACCACCCTGGATACCACCCCAGGCATTTGCCAAACTCTACCGGCATGGCGACCACCTCACCCGAGACGGACACATAGTCCTGGACCCCGACACCGCCCGTGGCGGCATGGCCCACCTCCACTCCCACAATGGCATCCACCTCGGCACGAAAAAACTCCTCCAAGTTTTTAACGACATCTATTGGACAACCAGCCCCTCCAACCATGCAAAGAAAGTCATTCAAGCCTGCCGAGCCCGCTCCCTGGGAAAAGACACCTCCCGCACACCAGGGCCATCGGGAAAAATCACCACCTACAAACCATGGCAACTGCTATCTGTCAATGTAGTTGGGCCCTTGCCACCCAAAGCTGGCTACAAAGACATCATTACTTTCGTCAACATCTATGTAAAATTCCTCATCGCCTACCCCGCCAAGGAACACCACACCATGGCTGTAGCTGAAGCACTAGTCCGCCACATCTTCCCCTACTTTAGGATTCCTCAGGCCCTACACTGAGACAATGCCCCAGAATTTACCGGAAAAGTCTGGAGAGAACTAGCCACCCTGTTCAGCTACCAGATCTCTCACTCCTCCCCCTACTGGCCCCAAGGGAAGGTTGTATGCAAGAGGAGCTATCGTACCCTTCTCAACCAGGTGTGAACACGGACACAAGAAATGGGCAACGAAGACTGGCTGGCACATATCAAAATAATGCAATGGGGCATGAACATCTGCCCAAGAGATGACGGGATCACCCCACATGAACGGGTGTTCAGAGAAGCTCCCCTCCTCCTACACCTATGACACCACTGCCAGCCCCCTGCCCCAAACCTCCAACCCTCTCCATCACTTCATGTGATGATTACGCCACCTACAACAGCAACAGGATCTCCACCCAGACACCGTAACGCCCAACCCCTACAAGCCTGGAGATTCAGTAGTGGTAGTAAGTCTGCCGGTCCCAATAAAATATCACCATGGTTTGAGGAACCCTACACAGTAGTCAAAGTTCCCAACCCCTACCAAGTCACTATACAACACCTTGGCAACACCCGCACATATTGCAACCGTCACATGCGACCCTTCCACACAACACCCCACAACACTCCCCCAGGCCGCACACACTCCACTTCCCGCCCCATCACCCCGCCGTCTCCCGCTTTCCAAGAACCATCCTATGAATCATACCACTACTATTTCACACCCTCCTCCTCCGCCTCACCTTCCACAACCCACTCACCCACCTTGCCATCCCCGAACCCCCCGCCACTCCCACAGGACCCCGATGCTCGATCAACAACCTCGCCAGACACCTCAACTTGCACCGCCACCCCTCCACTCACCAACACACCCATAAATGCCCCAGAACCATCCCACTCCCCCAGCCACACTACACCACCTCCAAGCACTACTCCCACACCTACCCATATACCTACCACCCCTACAGCAACCACCACACCACACCCGAGCACGTCACACCGCAGCCTCGCCACCCCCACCTGCTCTCCACCAAAGACACCACCAAACCTTCACCCACGTGCATCCCCCACTACCATCCACACACCCTCGTGCCCACACCACGTCCCCACCGAGTGCGACAGCCCCCCCAACGCACACCTACCACACACACACCCCACCCCAATACCCCACCACGCACAGCCGACCCTCAAAACCACCACGTGACTCCACAACCTCACCACCAACACCCCTCCTCACCACCACAACAACCAGATCCGGACGCCTCTCTCGCCCACCAGCCAGATACATTGCTACACCCTCACCCACACCCCCAACATCACCCCAACCAACGGCAACTACCCCCAACACCCAACCACACACACCTCCAACATGACCCCCATCAGGCTGAGGCTACACCAAGTGCAGTGGAAACTTCCAGCTGCCCCATTCTCCATGGAGAAAACCCACACTTACCCCAGACACCCTCATAAACCTCACCTGCCTCACCTCTACCCAGCATACAGCCAGAAGCCTGTCACCGCTCACAACCACCAGAGATGAGGATCTGCTGCACTGTCTGGTACCCTGCACAAGGGCCCAGCCAAAGGATACAGGGGACTCACCACCTACTCCGCCACCTTCACTACACACCACACACCTCCACCCTCCACGTCATGTATGTACCACACCAAGAACCCAATCAGATCACACACCACTGGATCACCCTCCTTCGTCACCTCACACCGACACATCAGACCTTCATATCCTACACATACCACCTCCAGCCATGAGGACGTGGCTTTTTTCCCACCGACAGTGGTGAAATACATCCCCCCATGGAGACACCCCCCCTAGGATGGAGCCACAGCCCCACCTTACCCCAGAAGGAGACCATGGAGGGGCAGGTAGAGAGCGCGCCAGGTCCAAGCAATACGGACCCATGTCCAGCACGGCTCTATGCCCCTCTTCCCCTCAACACGGCCAACAACAACTAAACAGTCCCAGTCAACTAGGGCTCAGCTGGGCCAGCCCTCACCAGGATCGGGGTGGGACTTGTCTACAGGAAGTCTCAAGCAGCACCACGGTATCGGCCACTGTCCATACCGGGGAAGGATAGGCCACTGTACGACCTTCAGCTGTTGCCCCCTGCAGCACTGCGGTATCTGCCACTGTCCATACCAGGGAAGGATCGGCCACTGTACGACTTTCTGCTGCAGCCACACCTGGAACCAGACCCAAGGTGGCGACCACTGTACGCCCCGGGTTGGACGTGACAGCCACTGTACACATGTCGGCTGGCAACCCAGAAAGGCAGAACCGTAATGTCAGCCGCTGTCCACGTCAGAGAAGGAGCAGCCACTGTACGGCGTTCATCTACCTCCACCTCCTCCAGGAGCGGCACTGTGGTATCAGACACTGTCCATACCAGGGTCAGCCACTGTACACCCTTCTTTCGCAGTCCCTAGGGCTTCCCCCATCGGAGGAAGTCCCTGTTGTGGCCCACCTACCACCCTGAGGCTGCACAGGATGCCCTTCTCGCTCTTCCCACAGGTGTGGTCCCCAGGAGGAGCTGCCCTTTAAGGAGTGGTGGCAGGGCCCAATCCTGGAAGGGGGAGCCCACACCCTACAAGTCGCCCCTGGACAACGCCCGGCCCTGATGGACGCCACCCGGAAGGGATGCCACAGGCCACTCCTAATGGCGGTCCAGCCCAGTGGTGACCGCAGTCCCCAGCCACCCAGGGACGCACCCAGGACCCTGGGGCGGAACCTCCCATGCCTGTCCCGTCAATGACCCTCTTCCAGAAGCAGACAGCGGTAAGTGCGACTCCTGGCCTTGTTTGGCCCCAGTCCTGAGGGCCACCTGTCAGGTTGAGGCCCCACTAAGGAAGGGCCTCCCTGCACCCCGGACTGTGACAACACCCAGGCTACCCCACCTCCCCACAGTAGCCCCGTGTCCCCTGCGAGACTACTGCGCCTTATGCCTGGGCGCCACCTCTGATTAAGCACAGGTTTTAGCATCCCAAGAAGCCCCCCCTAGTGTAATAACAGTGACTCCCTATAGAACAAGGACTAACAGTGTCTGTATTATGTGGCTTGTTCACATCAGTGGTACAGTGAAGTCTGACAGTGTTCATACCTATCACAGTGACACCTCTAACATTCAGTGAGAATTACCCAAGTCTGAAAGTGACAAGTGGTACACTACGACTGTATGGGAAGAACTATATAGACCGTGCCTATAACTCCTGTGTACTATTAGTGAATATTATTGACTTATGGTGATTACCCTTGTATGTATTGTGTGTAGTAATTATTGTGTACCAAAAACCTGACAATGTCCATATAACCTACATTGTATATACTTGCTAGGTATTGTAAGGGAACTGGAATTAAGGCAAAATATGTGTAAGGTTGGTCTGCCGAGTTTTATGCCCTGTTCCTCTTGTGTGTTATAGTTCCGGTCTCGAAGGAGGACCCCACCCTGGCTAATGTTCTTAGGATAAGATGTCGACCTAAAAACACTTAGCATAACAATTATTATCTACACACACACACACACACACACACACCAGTGGATTTGAGCTGTGAACCCTTTATACTGCCATGTCTTTGTCTCTGTGTCTTAATACTGGGACACTCAAGTGTTGTGTGGTAGTATATGGTATTTAACCCGCCCCGTCCTGGAGACGTGAATTTACGTCCTCACATGATGTGCACTCATATCCCTGAGACGTAAATTATTGCGGCAATATTGGAAGCTCGTTGCAAGGTCCCTAATTTGCACAATTTTCAATTTTTGTGAGTGATTTTTGGCACGTATACACGGGACACCTTCCTCTACAAGATGCCAGGCAGGGACAATGCCTTACCCAGCATGACCTCCTCACCCCCCTGCATGACCTTTTCTCAGCAATTCACCTGTTATCAGTGACCTGGCCAGTAAAGCCATGTCATGCCACGGTATGAAATTCAGGGCCAGAGTGATTCCCCAATCGATGACAATGAGGAGGACAAACGTTAGAGGAAGAAACAGTCAGAAATAATGATCAGGTAATGTGGCAAAAAAAGGTCAGGAATGGTGATGAGTTAGTGAGTGAAACAATGCTTATAATGCCTATATTACCATTTGAAAACCAATGTACTCTCATACTACATATAAATTCGTACCAAATAAATAAATAAATACCGTTTATGAGTGGTGTAAAATAGTTATCCTCCCACAGAACTCGTTTTCTTTGCAGCCAGCCTGATAGAAAACCCTGTAAGGTAAGGAGGTACTCCTACCTGGATTGAGGATTTTAAACCTCAGGTGAGCGATTTGTCTTTGAATTTTCGATGTTGCTCACCAAAAGCGGATGTTTGAGCCAAAAAAAAAAAAAGGTCCAAAAATGTCTGGACTGGGGCATACCACTGCCCAGAAAACGTCGGGATGGGGCGGGTTAAGGCAAAGAGGCTGTTGAGACATGGTGGCAACTATCGTCCACTCACTTGATGTGGTGCTGCCTCCTTCTTCCTTCAACTTTATCATTCTTTTCTGTGTATGCTCTTCTCTCCTCTTATTCTTCTTTCACTCCTGTCACATTTTATTACTCTTCCTTCCACTCCAGGTGGCTCTACACTGAGTGACAAACCTAATCATTTCCTGTAACCTAGGAAACTATTTACAGTGTTGTGTGATAACCATATAACCACATAACAGAATGTGGAGTCTCCTGTGGTGCCTTTGTTAACTGGATAGAGTAATGCAAATGAGACATCCATCCAAGAACTAGACCTCCACACTTTTCCCCATGCCTTGCTGTGGTGAGAAGCTGTCTGCTGCAGGAGAAGATCAGTTCACTACACAGGATGGCTCTGTAAAGGTGGTTGCTTGTCTGTGGTTGATGGGTTTGCTCAGCTAGACAGTTTGGGGTTACTTATCAGTGGTTTATGAGAGGTTTAAGCCAAAATAACCCCATCTGAGAAGAGATACCAAGTGCTTCTAGTTGATGTCTCACTTTGTCGAGGGCCAACCAGCGATTTTTAAAGGGTGACATGGTCTGGTGGAGGTGGCCGATGAAGGGGAGAGCGGGTGGGGATGGAACGCCTCTGCTGGCCCAGTAACTGTGACGCCATCTTGAGTATAACCATGCCGTCACCACCAGCAGCACCAGCGATACCCACATCACAAGCATCCTGATCCTTTTACCTGGCAAGAAGAAGAACAAGAATGCTTGAATTAAATGGCTGTCGAATACGTGATGGTCATTTAAAACAGAGTGTCAGCATTTACAAAGTCCTGTCTGTCCCTAGTTTCTGACACACACACACACACACACACACACACACACACACACACACACACACACACACACACACACACACAAAATCTCGGTCTTCAAATGGTTATACATAAGAAGTATCTTTATATGAGTCAAGCTTAGTACTTGGTCCAACTAAATAGTGTTCTTATATTAACCCCTAACAGGTGGGCAACGTTACGTAACGTCCCGTGCGTGAGGAGGTGGGTGACGTTACGTAACATCCAGCCATTTTTTGTCCTAATTTATTGGTGAAATTGGGTGATGGGACATCCTTGTCACCTATTGTCCTGCCCTCTACTCTCCCAAGCCTTGAAACAAGTAAAATAGAATATATATATATATATATATATATATATATATATATATATATATATATATATATATATATAAGTTGCAGTGTTATAGTTGTTCAAGTGAAATAGTATATACGTATGTAAGTTATATTCTTATAAGTGTTCGAGTAAAATAGAAAACACATACATAAGATTTTGAAGACAATGAGTAGTGTAAAGACAGCATAAATGATAAACATAGTGTTCAGTGGTGAAGAAAAAGCAAATGAGTGAATAGTTTGCTAGCCTCGCCCCAGGCGTGCCTGGTAATAAGCTGCCTGCCTGCTCTCCTCCCTCACTCCTCCCCACCTCCTCCCACAGCCAGCAGAGACGTATTACCACTCATGTAAAACCTCTTGCCTTCCTTTTTCATCCATTTTCATCGATTTATGCATGTTAGGCTTCTTCCTTGATACTTTATTTTTCCGAAAATATGCCGCCCCACACGGTGGTATAATTGATAAGTTGCCCTCCCGTAAGGAGTTAAAGTGAAAGTTTAGGTAAAAGTGCTTTTCCATATAACACAATACAACGAAGTAGGCAGCCGTTCCGAACAAGCAGATCAAGTGTTTCAGTGTTGACTGTTTAGTCTGTGATGTAGAGGAATGCAAAACTGTAAGTAGAAGCTTTCTGTTATTATCCAGAAGATGACCACCATCTTTAGCAAATCAACTTTGGATGAAGTTAGGAAAGGGGACAAAGGTAGAAAGCACGATGATGATTTCTACCAGGAACTGGTGGAAGTGGAGATGCATAATAAGCTAGTAGAACGAGTGTACAGATTAGAGAAGGCATTTCAGAGTGAAATAGATGAAATTAAAAAGCAGTTGGACATGCAGAAGGAAAAAAATGAAAATTTAGTAAAGGAGATTATTAAGAAAGTCACAACAATAGATCAATTATCAGTTGAGGTGGGTACACTTAGAAGGAAGTTTAGTGAAATGGCAAGCACAGTTGTCAACCATAAGAGTATTATGGAAGAGTTCAGAAATGATACAGAGACAATAAGGCAGGCAAGCACTCTGATAGTTCATGGCAGTGACACTGAAGAGAAGATAACCCAGGTAAATGAAGCGATGCAAAGCTACAAAAATGATGTGGAAACCACATATGCTGAAAGGGTGAAAGTAAAGAAAGACTTAGAAACAAGAGTTGAAGAAAACAGCATTGAAAAGGAAATAAAGAAAATAATACAAAACAATCGAAAATCGGTCAAAGATTTAGCAGACATCAACAAATCTGTAGTAATCATTGGTATAGAGGAGGAAGAAATAAAAAACAAGATTTCACGAGAGAAAAAGGAGATGGCAAATGTAATAAACAGATTGAAGGAAGCGTCAGAGGAAATCTGTATTAAAGACATAGAGGAACACAAAAGGCTACTGAAATATGAGGGAAATAAATCAAGGCCTCTGAAAGTAACCTTCCAGAGTGTAAACACTGTGGAGAAAATACTGAAAAATGCAAACAAACTTATGGAAAAAGAGGACTTCAAAAATGTATGGATTAAAAGATGCCTAACTCAAGAGGAACTGGGATTACTAAAAGAACAAAGAATGAGGGACGATCAGAGGAAGAGGAGAACACATTTTTTTTTTTTTTCCAAGTAATTGGATTGCAGGTCCGAAAGTGGTACATAAACAGGAAGGAATGAAAGATAGTAGACCCAAGTCATGAGAAGTATGTAAACAAGATGATTAAGATGATGTACTCTAATGTACATGGAATGGTATCTAAATTACTAGAGAAGAATGATTATATCAAAGAAAAGAAACCAGATATTGTTTGCCTAACTGAAACAAAATTAACACCAAGGATATCAAACGATACACTAAACCTAGAGGAATACAATATATAGAGAAGAGATAGGAACTTAAAAAAAAAAAGAAGGAATTATAATATTTAACAAAGGAAAATCTGCAAGTCAAGGAAATATAAGTAGATGTACCCCCACAGGTAGAACTGATCGAAGTAGAGATTAGTACGTCTGAAGGGAATGAAACATTTGGGAAAAAGGCAAATATGAAGACTTGGCAGAGAAAGCAAGTCAAAGTTCAAGAGCATTACTATATAGAATAGATGAGAAATTTGAAAGAATTATAGTAACTGGAGATTTCATTAGAAATATAAATTGGAATACTCTAGATATAAAAAGCCAGGAAAGCTGTTGGGACCAAAAGCTCCTGTACCTTTTGCAGGAGTTTTTCCTAAAAAAACATGTAAAAAAAAGCACTAGAAAAAGAGGACTTGACATACCATCAGTAATAGATCTTATATTTACTAGGCAAGAAAATGATATTGATAATATTATGTATCACCCTCATTTCGGCAAAAGTGACCACGAGGTATTAAAATACAACTTCACGATTGCATATGACATAGTTAATAGTAATGAAAGTTACAAAAAGAGCCTTAACTACAAAAAAGGCAACTATCATGACCTAAATAAGTACTCCTCAGAAACAGATTGGGAAAAAGAGCTTAGAGGACAAGATTTTAATGTTATTTATAGAAAATTCTATGAACTTTATGAAATAGGAGTCCAGAAGTACATCCCACAGCACAAAGAAGCAGAAAAGAAAATAAAGAAATGGTTTAATACAGATTGTAAAAAATCTAAAGAAAAAAAGAGATTTGCTGTGGAACAGATACAGAAGACACAATAGTGAAAGGACATATAACTATAAACAGGCAATTAATGATTATAGAAGAATAAGGAGGGAAGCCCAAAAACAGTTTGAGCAGGACATCGTAATTAAAAGTAGTGATCAACCGAAGCTATTTAACAGCTACATCCGAAGCAAAACCAAGTAAAAGATGAAATACAATCCATTACAGGTGAGGGGATCACCTACGCACAAGAGAAGGATATTTGTGAAGCACTAAAGAAGATATTCCAATCAGTTTTTACAGAAGAAAATAATTTTGAGAGGGATTATGTGGAACATGCATGCCCACACATAGTATCAGATATACAAATATTAGAAAAAGAGGAGTTAAGTAAATTAGACAAAGGAAAAGCAAATGGTCCTGATGAAATTTCATGTTGGGTGCTACATTAATGTGCAAAGGAGTTAAGTAAACCATTATCTTTAATTTTCAAGGAATCGTTGGGACAAGGTAAACTCCCTGATATTTGGAAGAAAGCAAACATTGTCCTCTTATTCAAGATAGGGAATAGACAAAATTTATTCAACTACCGACCAGTATCACTAACCAGTGTTGTAAGCAACGTAATGGAAAAGCTGATAAGAAAAGTTTCGGTAAATCATCTAGAAGAACACAATATGATAACAGAGAGACAGTTTGGTTTCAGAAAGGGAAAATCATGAGTTACTAATTGGTTGAGCTACTATGATAAAGTAACAGAAACATTACAGAACAGATAAGGATGGGTGGACAGTATCTATTTAGATTTCAAGAAAGCATTTGACGGAGTACCGCACCAAAGAATTTTATGGAAACTCTACCATCAAGGAGGAGTCCGAGGCAAACTGTATAGTTGGATGCAAGAATTTATAAAAAAAAAAAAAAAAAAAAAAAAAAAGAGAAATGAGAACAGTACTAAGGGGAAATTACTCATCATGGAGGGAAGTGACTAGTGGAGTTCCACAGGGCTCAGTGCTGGCACCAGTTATGTTTTTAGTGTGTATAAATGATACAGACAGTAACATTGGAAATGAAACTATCTAAGTATGTTTGTTGATAATGCAAAAATATAAAGGAGAATTACTAACACAGACTCTTGTAAAGAGCTACAAGAAGAATTAAATAAACTTCATGAATGGAGCAATACATGGCAAATGGAATTCAATGTGGAGAAGTGTAATCAAGTCTGGCAAAAGTGGAAAAAGGTCTGATTGGGACTATAAGGTAGGAAGTAAAACCCTACACACATCAGAAAAAGAGAAGGACCTAGGTGTGATTATCAATAACAGACTATCTCCAGCTGACCACATCAGTGACAAGGTACGGAACATATATGCACTGCTTGCAAATATGAGAATAGCATTCACATACATAAATGAAGACATGTTAAGAAAGATAATAACATCATTCATCAGACCAACCCTGGAGTATGCGTCAGTAGTCTGGAGTCTTCATCTCAAAAAACACATAGGTAAGACTGAAAAAGTTCAAAGGGCCGCTACAAGATGGGTACCAAGCATAAGGGATCTAAGCTACGAAGAAAGACTAGAAAAACTGAATCTACCTACACTACAGGAGAGAAGGAAAAGAGGAGACATGATTAGGCTATATAAATGCATGTCAGGGAAGGCCAAAACAGATATAAATGATTACATAACCTATGGGGATTCATCAGCGAGAGGACGCTGGAAAAAAACTGCATAAAAGAGAGGCGATAAAGACGTAAGGAAGTTTAGTTCCCAAATAGGGCAATTGATCAGTGGAATGCACTACCGAATGAACTAGTTTGTGCCAAAACAATTCATAAACTTAAGGATAAGTACGATAAAAATGGTTTAAGACACGGGACAGTGTGAGTTTGACTCATTCCTGTAAAGATACAATTACGTAAGAACAATTAGGTAAGAACACACACACACACACACACACACACACACACACACACACACACACACACAGAGCCAGTGAATTTACATGCCACAAAGTGAAGAAAATTAGAAGGCAGCAGCTTGTATTGATGGGTAGCGAGTACACGAGGACAATCATTGAAATTCCAATCCTCTCTTATACAGTAAGAGAGCCCATTGTTTAAATTACGCTCCACATCTCTGCTTAATTTATTCGCCACAGCTCTGTTTAAATTACGCGCCACATCTCTCATTAAATTACGCCACACGTCTCTCATTCAGGTAAAGAAGAAGATAAAAGGAAAAACGTGCAGGTTTCGCATAGCACTCACACGAAGGTCATTAAGGTAACGGATTTTTAGTTTACACAATCATGAAATCACCACATTGTCACCACCACCGCTCCCGACACTGCCCAAGCCCCAGCACTGTGAGGTGCTTACGTGCTAGAGAGCAGAGAGAGACGTGCATTTGTAGAGACTTGCATTCACACACTCACAACACCAATAAAGGTGAGGTAAAACAGTAACAAGGCCTCAGGAAAGAAAGTACTTTATTTGTACTGAAAGAAATCGATGGCCAGCTAGGAAATTTAGTAATGACAGGAAAAGTACAGTCTTAACTAGGTGTTTGATATGATAAAGCTCTGGAGTAAACTATAAAAGGTTCCATTCCACAACACTGGTATTAAAAACAATAATTTTAGACTGATTTCTTTAATATGGGGAGGAGAAAATTATACACTTGGGTGATTTTCCTATGTGGAGAGAGAGAGAGAGAGAGAGAGAGAGAGAGAGAGAGAGAGAGAGAGGTGGAGGGGGGGAGTGGAAGAGGGAGGCCTAGGATGTGATGGAAGGATGGAGTGGAGAGTAGGGGGGTGTGAGGGAGCGGGAGGGCAGCGAAATGGCAGAGCGACGTGGAGGCCAGTTGTTTGGGGCCACCTCTTACGGGATTAAGGCGTCTGGTTATAGACAGATAAATAAATAGTAATGGGTACAAAATCGCCAGTTAATTACGCAAAACATTTCTTCAGGGGTATTATGATCAGGGAACTAATTACCAAGGAATATGGGAGACTACGATACAGTAATAACATTTAAAAGTGCCTTCGTCATGTGTTCGCCTTCTCCTCCTCAACTGGCTATCACAAAAGCTAAGTATTTTCCTTCCATTCAGGTCGGGGACAACACAGCCAAGAGCACAGCATCATTATGAGATTAGTGTCACACCTTTATATCAGTGTCATACCTTTATATTGGCGGTACACCATTGTATCAGTGTCATACCTTTATAACAATGTCACACCTTTATATCAGTGTCACACCATTATATCAGTGTCACACCTTTATATTAGCGTTACATCTTTATATCAGTATCACACCTTTATATCAGTTTCATACCTTTATATCAGTGTCATACTTTTATATCAGTGTCATACCTTTATATCAGTGTCACACCTTTATATTGGCATTACAACTTTATGTCAGTTTCACGCCTTTATATCAGTCACACCTTTATATCAGTGTCACACCTTTATATTAGTGTCACACCTTTATTTTAGTGTCACACCTTTATATCAGTGTCACACCTTTATATTAAGTGTCACACCTTTATATCTGTGTCACACCTTTATATCAGTGTCACACCTTTATATCAGTGTCACACCTTTATATCTGTGTCACACCTTTATATCTGTGTCACACCTTTATATCAGTGTCACACCTTTATATCTGTGTCACACCTTTATATCAGTGTCACACCTTTATATTAAGTGTCACACCTTTATATCTGTGTCACACCTTTATATCTGTGTCACACCTTTATATCAGTGTCACACCTTTATATCTGTGTCACACCTTTATATCAGTGTCATACCTTTATGTCAGTGTCACCAGTGTCATACCTTTATATCAGTGGCTCACCTCTATATCAGTGTCACTCCTTTAAATCAGCATCACACCTTTATATCAGTGTCACACTTTTTTATTACTGTCACACCCTTATATCAGTGTCACAGCTTTATATTAGTGTCACACCTTTACATAGCTCTCCATCTTGTGATATTTACCTGAGAATTTACAATGTTTCGCGGTCACCATTTTACTTTGTCTTTCCAATCTCGGATGGAAGGACTGGTGGGTGAGGGAACATTCTTAATTTCATCTTCAACTCGTAAAGAAGACACCACAGCTGTAGTTTTCTGCCATAAATGGACGCGGAAAAACAAGTAGGATGTCGCTGTTTGCTCTCCTTTGTGTCCCATTTCACAAAGAGACTCTCACGGGGTTTTGTACTGACAATAAATATGGATGTGCGGCCCGTAATTACTAATCACTCTGTTGATAGTTCCACCTTTGTACTTTCCCGTTAATGTTTCTGAGTCCCTTCCCTCCATGTAGGGGGGTTGGGGCTTAAGATGATGCTGTAGTCATGATGAAGGAGACATAATTGGTGTTGCTAAGTCATGGCGGTTCAGCAGTCATTCACGAGCGATCACGACATCGTATTAGATTAAAAGTTATATGCACATCCACTTCGGTATCATTCAGGAGTCATCCATACATTCCTCCCTAACGGTGATGTGGGTTTGTAAGTATCCCTGTTAGTAATACTCGAGGTTGTACTTACGCTGAGAGCCAGAGGGGGAGGTGGACACTGTTGCTGGGAGACCAAGAGAAGCACTGATGTGACACAAGAGGTTGGTACTGAGGGTGACTTTGCCTGGCAACATGGTGATGTGGAGTGCCAGGGGGAGAGGTAAGGGGGGGGGGAGATACAGTTTAGGGCAAAGGGTCAAGGCTTGGCTGTGGAGGTGTGTGTGTGTGTAATGTGGAGGATGGAAGGGGATGGAGGGGTGGGATGGAGGAGTGGATGGTAAGGGAGGTGGATATAGTGAGGGTGGAAGAGATATAGTTGTAGGGATGAGGAGGCGGGTGAACAGGAGGGAGGAGGGGAAAGGAGGAAGAAGAAAGGGTACATGGGGAGGGGGAAGGGGGGAGAGGGAGTGGGGAGTGCAAAAGGGTTAAAGTGGGAGGTTGTAGTAGATAAGGATAGGAAGGGGAGGGGGAGGGGGAGGTAATGACAGTGAAAGAAGAAAAAAATGAGGTTGGAGAGAGTTAGTGGAGGGGTTGCAGGGGAAGAATGGGGTTTGGAACAGATGATGGGTTGGATGTACAGGGTGGGGGGATGGTGGAGGGGGCTGGGTAGGGGAAGTGCGGGGGACAGTGGAGGGGAAATAGTGGATGACGCTTGAGGGGGATGGAGAGAAGATGAGAGTGGGGAAGGGGTTGCGGATGAGAGATGAGGCGCGAGGGGGGAGAGTGGAGAGTAAGGGAGAAAATGGGAGTGGATGGGGAGGGCGAGAGAATGAGAGTGGATGGGGGACAAGGAGGGGAGAGAATGATGGTGGTGGGGAGGAAAAATGGATGAGCCTGGAGGGAAGGGATAGTGTTGGGGAGGAGGTAGGAGTGCAGATTACAGAGTTCTTCTCACAGTGACTCTTGTATATAATTATCACGCCTCATATCTATACATTGAAATTATCATCTCATCCTTTCAGTTGAAAGTTACAAGATATTTTGGTTTTTTTATTACAAGTGAAGAAAAACAACTTGTAATAATAATAAAAACAATTTGTAATAATAATAATAATAATAATAATAATAATAATAATAATAATAACAACAATAATAAGAAGAACACCACCAAGACCACCACCACCACCAACAACAACAACATGAACTACAACAAGAACAACAATTTAATAATAATAATATTAGTAATAATAATCAGGTAAATTCGTCCGCCCTAAAGGTCGGAACGTGGAATTTGGCGCCGCTCTCAAAACACGCTATTTAAAGACCCCAACCTCTTTTATTCAACAGCGCTGTGACCTTGACCTCTATTTACCTACATGGAAAATTTCAGAAATAAAGGTCAACTGTAAACAAATTTTTTGAACTAAAAAAGTGCAAAAAACTGTACTCTTCCTCAAAAAAACTGCCAAAAATTGTATTCTACCTCAAAAAGTGCTAAAAATTTTATTCTAGCTCAAAAAGTGATAAAAGTGTTAAAAATTTTATTTTGGCTCAAAAACTGCCGAAAATTTTTTTCTGCCTCAAAATGTGCTAAAAATTGAACTCTACCTCAAAAAGTCCTAAAGATTGTACGCTACCTCAAAAAGTGCTAAAAATTGTACTTTTCCTCAACAGTGCTGAAAATTGTACTCTACCTCTGAAGTGCTAAAAATGCTAAAAGTGTTAATAGTTCGTGGTAGGTGGTGGCGACCATCATCCACTCACTTGATGTAGTGTTGCCTACTTCTTCCTTAGCCTTTATAAAGCTTTTTCTGTGCCTGCCCTCCTCTCTTCCTATTTCTCCCAGCTTTCCTGTCACTTCTCATTGCTTTTCTTTCCTTTACAGGTGGCTTTACGTTGAGTGACAAGCAAAATGGTTTCCTGTAAGGCAAGAAACCATTTACAACGTTGGGTGGTAACCATATAACCAAACCATACGTGCTCCCTACTAGGTCATCAGGCGTCCGTTTGGTTATATGGTCACCACCCAGCGTAACAAATGGCTTCCTGACAGTAAGCCATTTAGTTTGCCAGTACAGGCACCTGAAGCTTGCGCTACATCAGGTGAGTTGATGGTGGATGCCCTCACCTACCACACCAGTAAGAGCGGCACTGCATCAAGTGATTGGTTGATGTATATCCTCGCCTACCACAGGAACAGCAGCACATCAGATAAGTGGATAGTGTATACCCTAGCTCACCAGAGCAACAGCAACACATCACATGAGTGGATGGTGTATAAACTCGCCCACCAGAGCAACAGCAGCACACCATATGAGTGGATGGTGCATACCTTCACCTACCACATCAGTAACAGCTACGCTACATCATGTGAGTGGATCGCGGGTGCCCTCGCACACCACTTCAGTAAGGGCAGTGCTACATCAGACGAATGGATGGTGGGTGCCCTCACCTACCACATCAGTAAGAGCAGCGCTACATCAGGTGAATGGATGGTGGGTGCCCTCGTGTATTACATATAGTAAGAGCAGCTCTACATGAAGTGAGTGGGTGGTGGGTGCTCTCGCCTACTACATATAGTAAGAGCAGCGCTACATCAAGTGAGTGAACAGTGGGTGCCCTCACCTACTACAAATAGTAAGAGCAGCACTACATCAGGTGATTGGATGTTGGGTGCCCTCACGTACCACATATAGTAAGAGTACCGCTACATCAGATGAATGGATGGTGGGTGCCCTTGCCCATTACATTTAGTACGAGCAGCTCTACATGAAGTGAGTAGACCTTCACTAATGGTAAAAATACGTCGATCAAGAGAACACCATCGACTGCAGATATGTAATGCCTTTCTACATTACATACCTGCACTCATCATCTGTCTCTCAGTCAAGGCACAAACTAATATAGCGGACATCAGTATATGAAATAGAACGAGACGAGTCAGGAACATTTCCATATACTTCAGCTGTCGGCAATGATTAGGACAACTTAAACAAGATGGTATAAAGTACTGACATAATATGTACAAAATGTGAAGTACCCCACCCAGCAGACCACCAAGAGAGACTGGAAGAACGAGGGGAGGGGGGGAAAGGAGGGAGGGGGATAGAAGGGGAGGGAGAATGTAAGAAGGGGAAGAGAGAATCGGAGGGTGCAGGTAAGGAGGGAAGGAGAGGGGGATGGAGGGGTTGGAAGGAGGTAAGGGAGAAGGAGGAGGAAGGGGGGATGTAGGGGGAATGAGGGAAGCGTGTGTTTCAGGGAGGAGGAAGGGGTGGAAGGAGACGAGAGGTGGAAGGAGAATGAGGGGAAAGGAAAGAAAGGAAACTAAGGATAACGAGAGAGAGAGAGAGAGAGAGAGAGAGAGAGAGAGAGAGAGAGAGAGAGAGAGAGAGAGAGAGAGAGAGAGAGAGAGAGAGACAGAGAGACAGAGACAGAGAGGGGGGGAGGAGGAAGAAGGGGTGTGAAGGGAGGGAGGTGGTGGAAAAAGGCAAGTTGGTGACAAAGGGTGGGAGTGGATTAACTAGTGGATGGAGGGAGGGAGGCGGAATTCGCAGGCTCGTGGTCAATCTGGCTTGAGCTTTTGACGTCGGAAGCTTGTCTATGATTTTGATAAGATATTTTATTTCCAGTTTCTTCCCAGTGAGTGCTTTTATGTAGATAATATTGATCATGATTTGTATTGTAAACACTTCTAAGTAGTTTTAAAGCTTACTCAGACAACTGAAATTGTAATAGCTGACAATAGAAGGGCAACTGATCTGTGTGTGGAGTTTGGGGTGGCGTCTGTGTGTGTGAAGATTGAGGTCGGCGTAAGGTTTTGGGTGTGGAATTTGTTTTTGATATATTTATGGATATTTTAGTTTTGATGATTTTTATGGGTTTTGGGTATGATGGCTTCCCGGCCGTACTGGCATACCGCCCTATACGTGCCTCATTCGTGTTTGCGAGGCATGAGCAGGATGTAGACGCCATGCTTAGGCCTCTGCAGGAAGGGTGAGTTTCCATCTTGATGTCTTCTTGACCTGGCGGTATCCTGAGGTCAGCTGCCAGGATCAGCTTGGCCAGGGCAACCTTGGTCTCCATCAAGGCGTACCGCATGGCTGGAAAAGAAATATCGTGTAACTAACAACTGAAATGCGTCTGTAAAGGAACTTCAGGTACATGGATGATGAGTGAGTGTCTGCTTCATTTCACTGGTCGGAGTCAATACTTCTCCCTGTATAGTGCCTCTTCATTCCTTGCTCTCTGGACCCTACCTTGTCTCTTCCTTATGTAGGAAAGAAGTTCAAGATGGTTATAATAATGTTAAGAAGCGGGATTTGCCAGTTAGGTGCTCGACAAGCATCTCGATGTTTCCAATGTTTACGGTTGCTAGCTCCGGTATGCGTTAGAGTTGCCAGTTTGCCTGCTGTTTGTGAGCATAGTTATTTGATAAGTTATGCATTAATTTTTATGCTCTTTTTCTCAATAATGTTTTATTTTCGTGATTGTTTGTTAAATTATGTAATTGAAATTAAGTTTGTAAGGTAAATAATTTACATTGTTATGTAGTGTAAGAAAACTCTTGCATGTTTTGCTTGCCTCTGAGTTGGTAACTGTGCTCTCTCTCTTTAGAATATACCAAAACTGGGGAGAAGCAGATCATTTTCGAACAATGCAAGCTTATATAAGGATGGATAACAGACTAGAACAAGTTCAGTTGGTTTTCAGTTCCTAGTTCTGTGTCAGTGCAGTGCTTGTGGAAATAGTGAAGTGTTGTTGGCAAGCATTAAGTTTCACTGCAGTACAGTTTGTATATTTTAGGTACTTGTGAAAACAGTGAAGCATTAAGTGTAATTGCAGTTATTAAAGTTTGTATAGCTCCAGTGTTTGCAAGAATAGTGAGGTGAAGCTGGAAAGCATTACATGGAATTATTTGGAAAATAAAGACAGTGAACTTAAGAAGTCAGTGTTTATCTTCGCCTCAGCTGATCTCGTGTGCTGTACACCGAAAGGGTGACCATAGGAAGAACAGCTCACTGAGTAATGTCCTTCCCATACCGTACTATTGCTGTTGGAGCCCGTGGCAGTGTGGGGTGGGAACATAACACTGGTGTCAGGAGTGGGATAATATAAGTGCTGCAGTGATTCTAACTTTCGACATGGAAGCAGGAGGTATGCAAACAAGGTCTCGAGCTGGGCAGGAGGAGGAAATGTCACTGGCAACAATTGTGAAGTTATTACAGGCACAAAGTGTCCAACTAGAGGCACAGAGTGAAGAACAAAAATAACAATTACAAGCACAAAATAAAGAACTCAAAGAACAGGTACAAGCACAAAGTGTCCAGTTACAAGCCCAAAGTGTCCAACTACAAGCACAGAGTGAAGGACAAAAAGAACTCCAAGAACAATTACAGGCCCAAAGTGAAGAACAAAAAGAGCTCAGGAACGAAATCAAACAAGAATTGGAGGCACAGAATGAAGAACAAAAGAATGATATGATCAACTTCAAGAGGCATTACAGGAGCAACAGAGGGAATTACAGCTGAGGATGCAAGGACAGCTACTGTAGATGCTTTCATGTGGGAAATAAAGGAAGAACAGGAACAATTGAAGAAGGAGATGTACGCTGAACTACGGCAACAGAACTATGAGGTAAGCAATAATGTGACCGAGTGCAAACAACATGTAGACGACTAGTTGAACACAATTAGTGAGAAGATAGTGATGGAATGCAGACAGCATGTAGATAACCAGTTGACGCATGTAGTCGACCATGTGAAGGTAATTAGTGAGAAAATGGAGGCTGTAGAGAAATAGTGTATTGCTGAGCCTCAGGTTAGTGTTCAGGGAGCATATGAAAGGACTGGAAAGCGTATGGTGAATCTTGACAGATTCCAAGCATCTAAAGGTAGCATTACAGAGTTCAATAATCAGAATGCAGAAGCTTTAAGTCCTGAACTTAATTATGATGCCCAATTTTTAGGCCCCAAAGCAGTGAAGTGCTTGGCTATAATGGGGGTCTGATTAAAAAGAAACTCAGGAATTTGACGGTAAAGTATCTTGGGAAGCTTATCGTGCACAGTTTGAGTTACTTGCAGATCAGAATGGTTAGGTTGATAGGCAGAGGGCAATGCAGCTTGTTACTAACCTTAAGGGTGCCGCCCTCTAAATTCTGGGCCACACGTCAGTGATGGCGAGGAACAGTTATCACTCCCTAGCAGAAGTGCTGGAGTGCAGATATGGAACCATGTACCAGCCTGAGGTTTACAGAGCAAAATTCCAGAGCCGTTTACAGGCTCGAGGAGAATCCCTGCAGCAGGTTGCTCATGACCTGGAGAATATGGCATACAAGGCATACCCTGGAGCAGCACCTAACCTGTTGGCTATTCTACTGAGGGACCAGTTTGTCGATGTTCTTGATAGTGCAGAGTTGAAAGTGTAAGTGAAGCAGGTACAATCAAGAAGCATGCAAGAAGCACTAGCGAGGGCTCTAGACTTTGAGTCCTATATTAGGTCCAGTACATCCACTTTTCAGACAGGTCTTAGTGCAGGATTCAAGGCAAGAAAGGAGCAGGTACGAGAAGTGGAAAACTGTGAAGGAAGGTGCTGGTACTGTGAAATGCCAGGACATAGGAAAGTGGATTGCAAGAAGTGGAAGAAAGAACAAGAAACGATCAGAGGAGGTTGCTGGTTCTGCAGGAAGCTGGGACACAAGAGGGTAGATTGTTATGAGTGGTAAAAGGAGCAAGAATGGAAAGGTGCAAGGAAATCCCAGCTTGCAAAAAACAGATGTTGGACATGTGGTGAGGTGGGACACTTCAGCTATGAGTGTCCAGATTAGAGGGATGAGGGTAAATTAGTGAAGCCTGGTAATGAGAGGCAACAACCAACCAGTTTTTCCCAAGAAGCCCCATCACTGAGGAAATGTTGGAGAACCTTGATGAATAGTGTGCAAGAAGATGGAAGAATAGGCAGCAAGGAGTGTGGTAGGAATGGGAATTTTGACAAGATATGCCATTTTACTATTGTGACAGGGCCAACATCGGATGAAGACCTGAGGAGGATGCAGATAAAGGATGCAGATTTATAATCAGTGCTAGAGTGGCTGCAGTGGAGTACAGTGCGACCATCTTGGGAAGAAGTTTCCAGGATAAGCCCTCTGATCAAGAGCTACTGGAGTCAGTGGGACCTTCTTCGTTTGAGCAACGGACTACTGGAGCGTCAGTGGGAGACACCCGATGGCCTCAGCAAGTACTGGCAACTAGTGGTTCTGAAGAAGATGAGGTCCAAGTTCTTGGATGAATCCCATAACCAGATCACTTGTGGGCACCTGAGAGTGAAGAAAACTCTAAGCCAGCTGTGACAGAGGTTCTAATGGATTGGCTTGCGCCAGGATGTTGAAGAGTGGTGTCGTGCCTGTGATGTGTGTAATGCCAAGAAGGGACCCAAGAAAAGTGGTTGTGCCCCTCTTCTGCTGTACCAAGTGGGTGCACCAATAGAAAGAGTCGCAGTAGATATTGCTGGACCTTTACCACTCACTGAAAGAGGAAACTGGTATATATGTGTTGTCATGGGCTACTTCACAAAGTGGCCAGATGCCTTTGCTATCTCCAATCTAGAGGCTGCGACTGTTGCTCAGGTGTGGTGTTGGTTGACAAGTTTTTCAGTCGTTTCCCGATGCCACACGAGCTACATTCAGACCAGGGTAGAAACTTCGAGTCTGCTGTATTCCATGAATGCTGCAAGTTAATGGGGGTTAAGAAGGCCAGGACGACCCCTCTAAGGCCACAGTCAGATGGGATGGTGGAAAAATTCAACTGGACCCTGGGACAAGAACTGGCCAAGTACTGCGTAGATGGACAAACTGCAGAACCCAAACTTTCAGGACTGTTTTGTTATCGGTTCAGCTTAACGTAGAGAAAAATAAAAAAGTGACTGAAAATGAAGAAATAAGAGAAAGTGGAAGTAGGCTATATGGGAAGGATGAGAGAAGACAGTGACTGTTTATGGACCGCCAGTATAGGCTGAAATAATTCTGACCACCACACATAGAAAATAACTTGTACAGACCTTCGCTTATTGGAGCCAGAACTCTATGTATGTATGTATGAATATATGTAAGTTTTACTGACATATACTAGTCCAATAAGCTTCTGTCTATCTATCTGTATCTATCGACTTTGCCACGTGTGACCTACAGTGCAGTTGCCTCATCCGACCGTTTGTCCCAAATTCAGTACAGGCGGGGCCAATATTAGTCTTCTCTCACCTTTCCTTCTCCCCCACTCTCTTGCGCTCCTCTCCTCTTTCACTCACGCCTTCCCTCACCTCTTCCGTATCTTCGCTCTCTACCTGGTGTATCATCTTTCCTTCCTTTCCCTCCCCACACTCTTTCTTAATTTTTCTCGTCATTTCCAATTTCTTCCCTTTGCCCTTTTTCTGTTCTGCGTTCTCGTTTATTCTATTCTTTTCTCTTACTCTCATCTTATTCTCTTTTGTCTTTCTTACGTTCCGTCTTTACCTGTTATGTTTTCCGCTGATTTCCCTTGCCATTTTCTATTCTTTACCTGACATGTTTCCATTTTTCCTTCCCTTGCCTCGATTGCCATCTACTGTGTTTTCTAGATCTTGTTCGTCATATTCTTGATCTGATTCTTCTCCTTCTCTCGCTGTGTTACAGTTTCTTTCTCTTATATTCCCATTATTTACTCTAAACTTTTATGTGCCTCTGGTTGCCTTCCGTCTTCCCGACCGGCTAACTCTTTTCTCTCACTTCATTGTCATCACTGTCATTCTCTCTCTCTCTCTCTCTCTCTCTCTCTCCATTTTTCTCATTTCCCCACACCTCGCTAATGCTACCTTTCTCTCTGCATTCTGCCTCTATATTTTCATTCTGTATTTCTCATCTCTCCAAGCTATTCTTGATATATGGTTTTCCCTTCACTGTGTGTATGTGTGTGTTTTTTTTTTTTTTCCCCTCGATGTCATAGTTTTGTTCTTTTATGCTTCCCTCGGCTCACTCTCAGCTTCAGTGTTGTCGGTATGGAATCTACAAAGGCAGGCCATTTGTGCCTTCCTGCGTGGCTCTGTGTATGAGACTTTGATGCCTTGATACCGGCCGGTATCAGCCAGGTAGTAGACCTAACCACAAAGATAATGATATCAGCAGAATCGTCAATATATGCACTCTTGCATAGAATTACGTGATACGTCTCCATTGTTCTTCCCTGGATCCGCCATCTTCCTCTTATGACTTACCCTGAATATCAACCAAATGAACAAAACAAAACAAAGCTTCTTTTGTTGCGAGACTTATGCTCACACACGAATCACCCGAAGAAAATTTGGACGAAAATGTTTAGTGCTAACTGTTACATGTCGAGGTCTAGTTTCTAAAATTTTTCAAATACTGACATACGAGCATAGCAATATCCCATCGCATACAAAATCTTTAAACCGCAAGATTATTAATCTCCCAACTGCCTTTCCAAAATGAGGATACATTATTATAAGCATTTTTTTTTGTTCTAACTGCAAGTGCAATCCACTTGTTGATTTGCTGTGTCTTACAATAACTGATGATACAGTCAGACCACTCTTGTTTATGTATCTCTTCGACTAATGAAGAAAATGACCTAGGAATGTATTAGTGGAAATTTTGTAGTTTGTATGATGTAAAGCTGTGTAAAAATACTTATATCCGATATAAATGGAAAAGAATGAAACAATACAAAGAAAATGTCAAAGAGGACAGATTAAGTAGCTTCTGATGCTCATTTTTCACTATATTTAGCAGCCTCCTCTTTTTCTTCTTGCTTTCAGCACTAAAATCCTACAAATTTCATTAACAAATATCATGTTCCTGTTAACAAATTCACCTATTGATGCAATAATATATATATATATATATATATATATATATATATATATATATATATATATATATATATATATATATATATATATATATATATATATAATATATATATATTGCTCTTCCTATGGCCTGACCATTTTACTTAGCTTATAGATACCCCCACCCCCATACCGAGACCTAGATGCATTCTCCATTTATCTATTCAAAATAATGACGGAAATCTTATTTTATGTAGCCACGACTAGACTATTTTTTTTTATAGCAGAAAAGGAGGCCCCTCTTAGTGAGGTGACTAGAAAAAGTTTCCTATAAACACTCCAGTAATTTCTCCTTTCACTTCTGGTTCCATCAGAGTTTTGTTTTACCTCGCCCGGACGGAGTCCGACGAGGTATTGTTTTTTACTGTTTCTGGTCGTTTGTTTGTTTGTTTCTTTGTTAGCACCATTAGGGAAAAACGGCTGAGTGAAATTACATGAAACTTTCACGATATGTTTGCACTCGTCTCTAAAGAAAGCAATTAAATTTTGGAGGTAATCGAGTGACCCTGAAGGGTCAAAATCAAAGTCACGGATTTTCAGAGGGCAATAACTTGAAAACGGTTGAAGATAGAGATATGTACTATTAGGAACATACAGGAACTCCTAATATGGACTTTCATTTGGCACCAAGACCTTTGGCCTTGAATGACCTTGAAAGGTGAATCTCAAGGTCATGGATATTCATGGGGCTATAACTCGAAATTGGTTCAAGATAGATATTTACAATTATCAGAATATAGGAAATCCCATACGGGTTTTTAATTGGTACCTTGACCTTTAACTGTAAGTGAACTTGAAAGGTCAAACTCAAGGTCACAGATATTCAGGGAGCTATAAGTCGAAACTCGTTGAAGAAAGAGATATTTACAATTACCAAGATATAAGAAGTCTCACATGGGCTTTCATTTGGCAGTATGACCTTTGACTATGAGTGACCTTGAAAAGTCAAAAGCAAGGTCACTGATTTTCAGAGGGAGTAACTTGAAAACATTTACGCCATTAGCCTAGACTTTCATTGTGCACTGACACTAAATGGTAGAAACGAGTCAGCATTTAACAACAATAAAATAATTGCTGTCAGGCGAGGTTTGTTGTGCCTGGCACCACTTTTTTTTTTTTTTTTTTTTTTTGGTGGGGGGAGAGGGTTGAGAGGTATTTTTCATGCTGAAGATTCTATCCAGATTATATGTAACACGGTAATAAATATTTTGACAGGATACTGAGATTGGGCCCGTGTTTTCGAGGTTTCGAAGGATTACTAGTACTTCTCGCTTACCAAATATTGTGCTATTGAACATTTAGTATTCTCCATTGTGATTCTATTTTCTCCTGTCGATATACTCTGCACAAATAACACACAAAGGTATATAATGATTGTGCTGTGGAGGTTCTTGTACCCATAACGATACGAGCCGTGCTCCTTAATGACAAAAAGCACTGGTAAGAATATGATATTATTCAAATGAGGTATTGTAGTACGAGGAGAACGTGAAGTGGCAAAGATATTGTGTTGGGGTACGAATGACGAAGGTGGGTAAAGATATTGCCAGAGGTTGTGGGGAACGAGAGGATTGTGGTGTTGTGAGAGTCAGATGATGTTATGAAGTCTTTTGAGAGATGTAATGTGTTAATTCCTTTCTCTACGATGACGACTTTCTTGGTTTATTAATAGTACTTCCAGGTGACTTTAATTCTTCTTTGAAGAATGTGTTGCAATAGCCTATTTTACTCTCCTAATCTCCCAAAAACTAGACTAGTTTATGCAGCTCATATGAGGTACAGGTACACAGATGATAAATCTGGAAGCTTACATGGCAATGACAGAGCTCGAAATATTAAGCAAAAGCTAAAATTTTTGAATGTGATGTGGTGTTGTGTTGTGAAAGTGAGGTAATGTTAAGTGATGTTACTTTGTGAAAGCAGTACAAAGGGAAGTTTAAGTATCATGATTTTGCCAGAGTATACATGTTGTGAGATATCACTATTACACCAAGTTAAAAGCACCACCCCACCACCACCACTACCCACACCAGCCAGTGTCGGCTGGCTGCTGGACGAGAGTCTACAGTAAGCCACATTGTTCATGGATGAACTGGAATCCCCTTGAGGTGTAGCCCAACATCACTCATATTAGCAGCATTTTTAGCGCAGAGAACCGTCTGATATTATATACTTCTATATGTATAAAATTTACGTCAGATAAATCTATGCAGGTAATTCCTATCCTTGAGTCTCACTACACCAAGGTGGATATTAAAGAAGAGTTATCTGTTCTAACGAAACAAATTTTCTACCTGCTTCCTGGTACAGCTGGAAATGATGCACAGTCCCTTTTTTTTAACAGCTTAACGACGACCTCAGTGTACAAGAATATATGGCAAAAGAAACTCATTTGAATGTATTTTGATGAGACGATATATAACGATAAAAACTTCGAGCAGGAAGGTATGAGTATAATATCAGCGTAGAAATCAGAGAGAAAGAGAGAGAGAGAGAGAGAGAGAGAGAGAGAGAGAGAGAGAGAGAGAGAGAGAGAGAGAGAGAGAGAGAGAGAGAGAGAGAGACGGGTATAGTTATGAGAAAAAAAAAAAAAGAACATAATGAAAGGCGGCTTAGAGTATCATTAAAACAGGTGACCAAGGACATTGGAGGTATTTTTGTCATGGCTACTCCTGACAAAATGTGGAGTTAAACATGTGACAGTAGACAGAGTTAGCGTACACGAACAGGTATTGTGCATATAAATTAAAATAGGAGGTACTAAATGGCAACAAAAGAGCTGAAAGATAAAGTCGAATGAAAACAACAGTGTGAAAATCGAGGAACAATGAAAACTAGTCGAAAGAGATAAGAGATTTGTAATAAGGGACATGAACAAAGGAAACAAATTAATGTGGGAAAAGGAGGGATGGAATGATCGGGGGGGTGGGGGTACATGGATGGATAGAGGGAAGGAAGACAGGGGATGAGGTGAGAGGTAAGGCAAGCAAGGGACGATGCAAGAGGGAGAAGAAACGAAGTGAAGAGAAATTATGACAACTTCAATAATAACCACAAGCGAAAAAAATAAAAATGGCAGGAATGAGGAAGGATAAGAGTATAATGTAAATATTTTAAAGTATAGCCACAGTACTGTAGTTGCATTCATTTTTTCCCCCGATATTCAGTTACACGTGGACTCCTCACATTACGTTATCAATTCTACATTTACTTTTCATTTACTTACTTCCTTGTTGACAGTATACTCTTATTAATGCCATCTACTGCTCATACTATTATATTATTATTATTATTATTTTTATAATCCACTTACATCATCAATATGATACTAGTATTTATATCATGTTTTCCTATTTTCTTCTGTCCATTTCATATCGGGAGACATATTGTCTACCCGGGGGAAAACTAGGCTATTATATAATCTTAAATTATTGCTATTTGTATGATGTAGTTATAGGAATGCACCACGTAGCTGTTGAGAAATCTGTTGCGGCCAGATCAGAGTATTTACAAGTTTAGTGAACCATTAGCAAAACGTGACAAGTTGGTGATCACTCCGTGATGCTGCCTCAGTCTCAGGGTGGCAGCAGTAGCAGAGACATCTTCATTCAACACAGACGACTGTAGCTCCTAGTTCACTACATCAATAAACCATCGTGACGGAGTTTCGGAACCGCATCTGCTGTATTTATCTACTTCTGTTACATAGTTCCTGTCACGTCACAGCTACCTGTCATGAATCAGTTACAAAAGACTGGGGCGGTAGGATGATGAGGATGGAGTTATAGGAAAGGACCGAGGAGCAGGGAGGGAGAAAGGGTGGCAGGAATGTTATGGAAAGGTAAGGGTAGGGATGAGGAGGTTTGGAAGACGGATAAAAGGTGGGGAGCGGGGAAAGAAAGGTTACGGTATAGAGAGTTGAGGGGATAATAAATGGTGAGAAGGGTGGATGGGTAATTGGTGGCTTGAAATTATTATCTTGTAAATGGCTGGAACTTATTATCTTGTTGAGTACCCAGCCTTACACCCGATGGTTGTTCTGCATGTCATAACGATTTTCACATAGTCTGAGTTAGGTGGTGGGAACATCGTTCGCTCACTTGTAATGATGCCTACTTCTTTTGGGGGCGACTTTGCACTGAATGACAAGTCTAATGGTTTCCTATAACTCAGGAAGTTCTTTACAATGCTGAATGGTAACCATATAAGAAAATAACAGGATGACGTGGAACCTTCCATAGTGCCCCTGTTAAATGGGTGGAAATATGCAAATACAGCATCCATCCAGGAACCATACCTCTTCACTCTTCCCCACGCCCTGCTGTGGCAAAGCGTTGTCCACTAAAAGAGAACATTGGTTCACTGCACGGACTGGCCCAGCATAGGCATTACTTTTCTTGCAGATGAACAGAGGAAGGAAAAACAAACTAAATAAAAAAATCCATATGATTGACGATGTCCTCCGCTCATGTAAAATCTGTAACAGTTGGATTTTACTGCTGTAGGTTGATGTTTGGGGGAAAACTAATCTAGGTAAGCGAGTTCCAAAGAAAAGCAGTTCTGGAAATTAATTTATTCTGATAGGGAGAAGTTCGTGCAATATGACAGTTTGGCAGTCATGTCATGAGCGCTGCCAGGTGCCTGTGTAGCACGGCGGAAGGCGTGGAAAGGCGACACAATGGATGCAACTTCGTCTGCGCATTAACCATAAAAGTATCTGTAAAATAATGCAAAGGAGGCACCATTCCTTTTTAGTTGTAGGAAAGGCAGTTCATTTCCAATTGCTGGGCTATTAATTATTCTTACAGCTTTGTTCTGAATTTTGTCATTTGTCGTAGTGCAACGTCTCCATTTCCACTCCATAAGGGTGTGCAGCACGCTAGGTGAGAGCACATGACTTGCAAATTATAGTTAACTGCTCGTCAGTGAAGAAGAGACGGCTTCTGTACAATAATCCAGATTTCTTTGAGGCGGTTTTAGCTAGTGATCTAATATGAGAGGGCCAAGTGAAGGTATTGTTAAGCGAAACACGGAGGATTTCAATATTTTTAGAGAGAGAAATATTGATTGCACTGAAGGTAATATAGGAATCAGACAGTTACTGCATTTTAGTAAATTGGATATATCTGGTTTTCCTTGCATAAAAGGGGACAATGCTATTTTGTCCCCATTCAGTGATCTTACATAAGTACTGATTTACAGAGCTTGCTGTACTGACTTGGGAGTTAGAGATATCACAGTTTGTGAAAGGGTGTTTATAGTGTGAAGAAACTGTGAAGCGTTGAGTCATCTGCATATGCAGGGCCGGATTTACCTACTTGTGGGCCCCAGGCCAAACTCATCTGTGGGCCCCCGAATTTATAGAAATGTTTACATGTTTCAAAATCAGTAATAAATAATCAAGGTACTGACTGGCTGAGCGAGTTGTCAGCAAACCAACGGTAACCGTGACAGGTACTGAACATGAGACGATCCTGTCCTACACACGTCAAGGCGCTGAAAATTTATTGAACTTTATTCTCTCTCTCTCTCTCTCTCTCTCTCTCCAGTATGTACGGTATGTACAGATAGATAGATAAATAGATAGATTGATGGTGGGACTCGGACATATAATATATTTATATATATATAATTTTATCTTATTTTCTTCATTTTACTATAGGGCCTAGTCCGTGGCCCGCCTGAGAACCATCCCATGTCCCACTGGTTGAAGACCGCTGTGGGCCTATACTTATTTTACATGGGTCCTTATGGTTGTGAATATATTTTATAATGAAGTAATTGGTGTACAGTTGAAACAAGGTTATATGCTGGCACACTGCGTGACAAATTAGTTTCAGTGGGCCCCAAGATACCAGTGGGCCCTAGGTCAGTGGCCTACTTGGCCTACTGGTAAATCCGGCCCTGTGCATATAACTGGATGGGATTATGGGTGATAGACGTGAGGTCATAAATAATGAATGAGGAACTGTATTGGAGCCAGGACTGATCCTTGTGGCATGCCAGAATTAATTGAGTGGAAATTGGAATACACACCATCTACATTTACTCTTATCTTTTTGTTGCTGATGTATGAGGAAATCAGTGGGACAAGAGATGATAGCCCGTAGCAAAGGAGTCTGGATATCAGGGAACGGTCCCACACTTTGTCAAGATCTTTAGTAATATCAAGGGCTACTGCATCATATGATGGGTGATATACCCGGTAAGCAATTATATAAATAAGAACAAGAGTGTATCTTTCATGGCGAAAAACCATACTGTCTTCGCTAATTGGAGCTCCCACAATCTGGAAAAAGAAGCCACTGCTCGCCAGATAACTTAATGTAAAATGCAAAAGTGTGGAAAACTTGAATTACCCACTGTTATACATTTTTTGTGTTACTTTACTGAAAATAGGATATTTATTGATTTATCTACATATAATACTGGTGAAAAAATGGCTTATTTATCAAATTATAATAGAAATGGAGGTTGTCATTTGCGCTTACCTCAGTTTAGCGATAGTCTACATTCAGTTATTAATATGTTGCCTTAGTATTGATCACTGTCATGTTTTTAGGTGTTGGATGTACATCAGTAAGGAGGAAAATGGTAGATGGGTATAACGAAATTGTATCTTACATAACAAATGAAGGAAATATGATACTTATACAGTCGAAGATGCTATAAACCCACTGAGGTCATGTGGAGGGGCTTTCTCATGGGTAGCACCATGTAGTTTGTGTGCCCGCCGCCAGGGGCCCAGGGCAACGCTGATACACCACACCTGATGCCCACGCCCTTTGAAATTAGCTGATGCATCTGAAAAATACAGCCATGGTCCACTGCGCAGCTAAAATATAAGTGAAAAAATGGACTGCAGGAGAAATGAGACGTTTCCTCAAAGCAAGAGGAATACCTTCCCTTAAAAAATTTGGGTCGCTGATCTAGGCCCGGTGTGATTTCGGCCTAGCAGTTCTTAATATTATTTAGTGTATAATGGTTAGAATCACGTCAGGATTTGCCAAATGACAGATTACGATCTTTGGAAACTGTATGATAAGTTTTTCCAACAACAGAGATTCATAACACTTGGTTAAAAAGTGCTGAATGCAAACACACACAATAAGCTTTCATGGCTTTTGGTAAACTCTATGAAGAACTTTTCAACATATATATCTCATTTAGTGCATCAATAAAGTATCTGAGATTAATATAATACTGGTATAATACTTAATGCATAATTAATAATCCCGAAAGGAATTTCTTAAAAGGAAGATATACCAATTCTGATCGGGTAGTGACCCCACGCTATTTAGTGATCCAGCTAACACTGGCAAGTTTCAGGAGTCTGTGGAGGCTCTAATTACTTTGTTGGATTCAAGATGTTTAATAATTTGCTTATTACTGACAATGTCAAAATAAGTTACAGCTATCGCTCTGTAATCACAGGGATGAGAGGAACTTCCTTTATTTGGAATTGGGTAGATGTCGGCTTCTTTCCAGGAATTAGGGAATGAAAAATACGTATGCAGGCTAAAATAATTTAGATACAGTAAGAGAACATTTCTTTTTCCAAAATTAATGTGGGAATTCCATCTGGACCTGGAGCTTTGAAGGTTGGTAAACATTGCTTAGGATATACTTTACGTATCTAGTCTGTATTGTTAGTGAAGCAATTTCGGGAGAGTCAATGTCTAGTACAGGAATGCTCTGACTGATTTCCTCTACGGCAGAACTTCTGCCAAATGTATTGGCAAGAATGTTAACATTTCCATGTAGTTCATTTACAGTGTTTCTGTATGAAGATTTTAGTAGCAGAATGGGTGATGAATTGTTAAAGTTAATATCGAAAGAACCGTGAGATGATCAGAACAATTTATTGTCATTTGGAGTATTTAATTGTTTGGACGCTTGTTTGTGAAGAAAGTTTGATTTGCTGAGGTACCTTACTGCTTTTCCATGGCTCCTAACAATTTTAAAATGATTGAAGAATTCTGTACTTTTTGACTTTAATCATTAGCTCCCAGAGTTCCTGTGTGAGGGATTTTGCTAGAAAGATACTAAACGTACTGTCCTCTGCCTCTCAGCTCATAGTCCCGAAGCTCATAGGTACCTACTTCGGGATTCCCTTCTTTATCAAATTTAGAAAATGCTCAATTCTGTCCTATTTTGAGGACCCTGGGAGCAAATGGGTTAAGCAAGAATTTTATCCTAAAGACGTTTGGGCCCCTGCTTTGGCACAATTGTTGTCGAATCATTTTGAGGGGTCTGTTCTCTTGGTATTTTGTTGGTTGGGTATGAACAGTTCCACACCAACTTGTATTTAGCCATTAATTTGGGTCAGGGTAGAATTGGTGTCAGTGGAGAAGAAATGTTGCCATGGAATATCTACTGGGTATTTCCTGAAGTCATACCCGTCAGCCCTATCTAAGTACCATCTAGTCACCCTGACTGGTTCAGAATGGAAGGGTTTGGGGCAACTGACGAATGAGGCTTTGATAAGATTGTGGTCAGAGGATTCAAGTGGTGATGGTGCCTCTATCCTGCACTGGTCTGGGTTATCTGTCAAGAACAGTTCCATGAAATAGGCATTGGGGTCAGGATTATCTGGTATTCTGGCTGGTTGTTTTATCAGTTGCTTGATGTTAGACGAGTCTGCAAACAGTTCGCATTCCAGACCAGAAACCAATAACCGTAGTACATTATGGACAGTAACATCACCCAACATGGTAATTTCAGAAGTAAGGATGGTGATATGGTTGGTCAATTGTGTGGATATAGTCAAATACGCTAGGATCTGGTGAAACAATGGGAGAACAATAAACGATACAGATATACTTGGTTATGTTAAGGTAATTTAGTTTGTATCATGAGTAATCAAACTTAGTAGAAGTGAAGTTGATGACTGTGTCAACTGTGTTTTCTGTTATAATGTAGCCTAGCAACAAGTGCCACCTTATTTTCGAAAGTTTGTGAGGTGATGGTAATCAGAAAAACTGTATTGGAATGGGTCAGTAGATGGAAAGATTGGGGTTTCTGTGAGTAACAGGGCTAGAGGGGATTATTCATTCAAGGCAGAAGCAAAAAAAAATCAGAATGGCATTATAGAGATATTTTAACCCCTAGGCACTGGTCCATGTCATATGACGTGTTGGTAGAGGCCTACAGTCCATGTCATATGACGTTTTAATTATTCGTGGGCATGTTTGGCATTCGTAGCGCGCCATATTGACTCAGAACAATGTCCCGGCATTGCTGGGGCGTGGGGTCACGCTGGGTGGTCTGAGGAGGGGGCGGGGGTGGGAAGGCAACCCAGCAGTAAGGAGGGCTGTGGTGGAGGGTGGTGGGAGGCCGGCACAGGAAGAATGTGATCTTGGAACCTGCTGATACAGGTTCAGGGTAGCGGTAGGGGTTGGGAGGGGTGGGGTTGGGTGGGGTGGTGGGGACGGATACTAGGGGGCCATGAGGGGTGTGAGGGAGAGTGTATGAATGTTTGAGTACACTTGCACTGACCATAGCCTAGCCAGCCTTTAGGAAGTATCACATTGTCAAGAAGTATTATAAACAGTGAAATAATGTGTAAATAGTGTGTAAATAATTGTGAATACTTAAATAGACATAAGCTTGTTAGAAAATAAATATCATGGATAACATAAAACAAGCCGATCTTAATTATAGGCTAGTGGTGTGAGGTCTTAGACTGCCCCACCCAAACTACCTTCATAAAATAGAATGACTATAGTTATTTTCTTGTGTTTCTTTGCTATTTTAGTTGTAATATTTCATATTGCATTGTGAATTAGCGAGAGAAACAAAGACACGCTCAACAGTTATATTGGCGTGAGATAATCATCCCCCCTTCCCTCCGCCACCACCGCCAACACACCACCACGACTGTTGTGGATTTCGGGTTTGAATATTCCCGCCCACGAGAGCGCATCACTTGTAAATAAATTATTGTGTTGCATAGTTTGGGTAAGATATTATTTATCACTAGAGATAAATCTGGTCATGGAGAAAGCAACGTATTTTGGTTGTATAATTGTTCAGTGATGTTGGGTTTCATTTGATTTACTTTGTGCACGAAGCTGCTCGAAGCTGACAAGTTCTCTCTCTGCTGCCAGAGAGTTCAGTTCTCAACTTGCCACTAAACAGTAAACATACGTGCCTCAAACTCTCTACAACGATCAGCCATCTCTCTGCTATCAATACTGTCAACACCACAGCTAAGTACTCAGCATATTGATTAGGCCTAGAATATTTATACTGAGTACTGATCAAAACGCCATATTAACATACCATATATTATAATGATGAGTTGTTTTCCTTTATGTTGGTTAATAATTGACCCCCTACAGTGATAATAACTAACATAAGTTGTTGCTGTGACCAGGATTATATCTAGTGATAGATAATAGGGGGTTGCGGGTGTGAGAGCGGGAACACCATTTGAGCTGTGTCTGCGATCAACCATATGTTGCGTGGGGCATTCGTATCCCCAGAGATTCCAGCTAGATCGTCCGGTGAAGTTTCCAGATTGTGCTCCAGCCTTTTATGTCCGCAAGTTTGGCGTGCCTGGATGCACCAGGCATCAAAAGGGTGTTGGATGGCCTTCTGAAAAGAGCGTGTTGCTTTCTTGGGCAACAAGCTCCTTGTGAGGGAGTTTAGGGTTTGATCTCCTGGACTGCCTAACATACTACCCTCACAGGAGCTTGACAAAATTATTTGTCAAAATTTTAATATTGAAATTTGGCTTAATTTTAATTCATTTTATTTTTATTTGGATTCTGCCTGAGAAAGACTACATTTAACTTAAAATCTGCACTTGCTGTCATCTTCTTTCACTTAATTGCCTATATAAGAAAAATGGATAAAATAAAATCATTAAAGAGGCTTAGAGCTGCCAAAAAGAGAGCCATTACTAAACTGACTGCTAACTTAACAGAATTTATAGAAAAAGCGGCAACCATTCATGACATCAAAAGTATGAAGGTAACGGTTGAGAAAATCCTCGCTGAGATCGAGTCTTACAATCAGGAGTTGTATGAATTATATCCTGATGAAGACCTAGAAGAAGAAGTGGTCAGTGATATGGAATATGTTAATAAGGTCAACAGACACTTGATAGAATTAGAGAGTGCTCTAGAATTACCTGCCGAGGACTTGGTAGGAAAAGAACAGGCAGAGAGTCGGAAAGCAACGGGAATTAAATTACCGTCTCTGAAACTGCCGATATTTTATGGTGATCCGATTCAGTGGCTGGGTTTTGGGGAGCTATTTGACTGTAGTGTGCACTCCCGAACAGATCTGACAGACATCCAGAAATTTACATATCTTAAGGGACAATTAAGTGGTGAAGCGCTCCAAATTATTAGTGGATTCAGTTTGGTAGCAGCTAGTTATGAATCAGCAGTCACAGTTTTAAAGAATACCTACGGTCAAGAAGACCGCATTAAGGCTGCGCACATTGCAAAATTATGTAATTTACCTCCTCCAGCTTATGAAGTGAACGAACTAAAAGACTTTTCTGCATCATTTGAATGTGCGTTAGAATCACTACTGCAATGGGAGTGACCGTGAGCGAAATTTGTGCTGTTTTGCTCCATAATAAACTCCCTAGTACACTTTCAGAAATGATCAAACATGAACTAAAAGAGAAGTGGTTGGATGTAGATGATTACGTCGTGTGCTAAAGACGGAAATATCGAAAGTAGACAGAATCCCATGGAATATTTGGGTGCAACCGCTATAGCAGCATATGCAGTGAAACAAGTGAGACACGCTGAACCTATGTAGAGGAATGGATGTAAATTGTGTTTTAAACCAGAACATTTTTGGGATAAGTGTGCGAAGTATAAACAAAGAAGGTAAAATTAAAGAAAGCAAAGCAATTGAAGCTGTTGTGTCGGATGTTTGTCGGCAGATCATGGTAGTCAGGGTTGTACAAATCCCAAAGTAAGGCCATGTCGATATTGCCAGCAGAAACACTACAACTATTTATGTCCGACTGCTCGTTCTGAACCCCATGAACAAACAGTAACCCAAGAACCAACAGTGACAATGGCTATGGCTTTGAGTCGTAATGCAGTGTTGTTACCAACGATTCAGATCCCATTGGTTACTCAAACGGGCCAGCAAGGTAAGGTTAGGGCTCTATTAGATCAATGCTCACAACGTACCTTTGTTCTAAGATCAAGTTTAGCGAACTTGAAAGTTAACAAGATTAGAAAGGAACGTTTACAACTGCAAGAATTTACTGGCTCTATGGGTAGTGATGAGTATGAGGTAGTGGAGTTGTTTTACCGCCATCGTAGAAAAGTGCGCAAGTTAAGGGCTGTGATTGTAGACGAATTACCTAACTATAAGCCAGGGAAGGGGCTGCAACATAATGTGCGGGCTCTGAAGACTCTGGGCTACAAGTTAGCAGATCCAAGTGTCACCAGTGGGAATATGGTCGAATTGCTGATTGGGGCAGACTTTTATTATCACTTTGTACATGCTGGCTATATAAGGGAAGAAGGCATAATTCTGTTACCCACAGTTTATGGATATACAATGAGTGGCACTTATCGGTCAGAAGAAGAAGGTACCGTACTTATGTAGATCTGGTAACTGTTCTGAAACTGGCAGTAGATCCGATATTGGAGTTAGCAAATATTGGTGGCAGGAATACTACTACAGAAATCAAGGATCTGACAGCTCTATGGGACTTAGATCACATAGGTATTAGTCCCAATTAAACCGATAAGAAAGGAGAGAAGGTATTAGGTAACTTCTATGAAACGGTGCAATATTCCAAAGAACAGGGACAATATGTTGTGGAATTACCGTGGAAAGAAAACGTTGATAAGTTGCCTGATAATTTTAAGTTAGCCTTGGGCAGATTAAGAAGTTTGCAGTGTAAATTCATAACGGATCCAAGCTATTGCAAACAGTATAGTAAAGTCATCAAAGATCAGCTAGAAAGAGCATTCATAGAAAAGGTGGAGGACAAGAGTCTGGTAGGACATCCTGTACACTGTCTAGCTCATCATGGTTTCACTAAAGATAGCTTAACAACACCAATTAGAGTAGTGTTTGATTGTTCAGCTAGAGAGCATGAGAAGGCATATAGTCTGAATGACTGCCTACACGTAGGCCCATCTTTGTTTAATGACCTCACACAGATATTGTTGCGCTTTCAGTGTCATCGTTTTGCCTGGATGAGTGATATCGAGAAGGCATCTCTTATGGTGGCATCCCTATCCTGAAAAGGATAGGGATGCCAATATATTTCTTTGGCCTGTTGAACCTTTAAATCTAAATAACCCTTATATGATATAGTGGTTCAAGGCAGTGTTGTTTGGAGCCACTTGTTCCCAATTCCTCTTGAATGCCACCATACAAAAACATTTATCAGTGGTTCAGGAGGATAAAGCCTTGATTGATAAATTAAGGAAAGGGTTTTATATTGACAATTTGCAAGGAACCAAGGAAGATGAGGATGCTTTATAACAATTGTGTCGGGATGCCCTGAGAGTATTTTCAAGTGCCAATTTGTCCTTAAGAGAGTGGATAACAAACAGTGTGAACTTGTGGAAACTACACCACCTAAAACGTTTGGCTCCTGGTGTTCAGGACAAGGTAAAAGTACTTGGCATTCATTGGCTAACTGATATGGATATGTTACAGGTGAAGGGACACGAAAGTAGACCCACAGTATTGACGAAACGTGAGGTGTTGAGCATAACTGCAGGTGTGTTTGACCCTCTGGGAGTATTATTGCCGGTGACCATCCGTGCAAGAAAATTTGTGCAAGATCTATGGCGCATTGAATGTGGGTGGGATGTTCCCATACCGGAAGATAAGGAGGCTGAATGGCAGGGGATATATGAGGATATGATTAACAGTACCAGTATTGTATTTCGCCGCCAAGTCACTGATAGTAAAAAGGTTACACTGCATCTATTTAGTGACGCAAGCACCACTGCTTATGGTGTAGCAGTCTACTTAGTTAGTGAGGGAAGTAGTAGACTAGCTATGGCAAAGGCCAAAGTAGCACCCATTAAACCCCTCACTATACCAAAATTAGAACTGACTGCTGTCATGCTAGCAGCTCGTCTCGCCAAGTATATTTATGAGGCCTATGCGGACGAGTTAAGCATAGAAAAAATATACCTCTGGACGGATAGCCAGATAACCCTATACTGGTTGTCTAGTAAAAAACTGTTGCCAGTATATGTTCAGAACAGAATTGACGAAACAAAGGCATTAGTCCCTGATGCTGAATTTCGTTATGTGTCTACAAAGGACAACCCCAGTGATATGGTTTCCAGAGGGAAGTCACATGCGTCCTTAATAAGTTCTTCTTTGTGGTGGGGAGGGCCCACATGGCTACCTCACCAAAAAATGTGGCTTGAAAATGGTCCATTTGAGGAAGTTGAGGATGCCACCACGGGTTGTCTCCTCGAAGAGACCCTGTCATTGCCAGTATTGGTAACCCTTCCTGCCATATTGAATTGGGACCAATATGGTTCTTATGTGAAGACAAGGCATGTGATGGCATGGGTAGTGAGATTTGTCAAGACACTGAAAGATAGGAGGTAAGGAACACATGAGACAAATGCCGGCTTATTTGGCAGTGCAGGAATTAAGGACAGCAGAATCAGTAATGATTAAGTTAACTCAAATGGAAGAGTATCCTGAGGATTACCATTATTTATCCACTGAAAAGGGCACATCAAGTAATGTGGTGAAGCAGTTAGGCCTCTATATGGAAGGTGGGCTGTTACATTGTAAGGGTAGGTTACAGTTGTCAGACTTAAAGGAGGAGGCTAAGTACCCTATCCTAATACCTAGTAAACATAGGTTAGCAGCTCTCCTTTCCGAGTACTGCCACAAGGTGTGTTGTCATAGTGGAGTAAGTTATGTTGTAAGTTACATAAGACAAAGATTTTGGATTCCTAGGATCAAATAAGTTGTAAAGAAGGCTTTAAGGAAATGTATAACTTGTAAAAGGTTACAAGGTGCCTCATATAGTGCTGTACAGGCTCCGCCATTACCCTACTTTAGGATTCAGGAAGTGAACCCATTTCAAGTAACAGGAGTAGACTACACAGGTGCTCTACCCATTAAGGAAAAGGGTTCCTTAGGAAAATTATATGTAGTCCTGTTTGTCTGTGCAGTTACTAGGGCTATACACATTGAGACGGTGTCAAACCTCTCCTGTGAGTCCTTCATTCATGCCTTCCATTGGTTCTGTAGCACGAGAGGCTTCCCTGAACTCATAATTAGTGATAACGCCACTACATTTATAAGTGGAGCCAGTGTGTTGAGGGAGTTAAAAAATGATCCAAGGTTACAGAGTGAATTGGTAAAGGTAAATTGTGAGTGGCAGTTCATACCGGCCAGGGCGCCATGGTTCGGTGCCATCTGGGAAAGAGTGATAGGTATCCTAAAGGCTGGGGTGAGAAAGGTATTGGTTCGAGCTTTAGTAACCTGTGAAGAACTGGATACTGTATTAGTGGAACTTGAGGCCACAGTCAATGACCGTCCACTTGGATATGCATACAGTGATCTTAAAGAGCCACTCCCTATCACTCCTTCACAACTTATTAATGGGAGGCATCTTAGACAGTTCCCGAAACAGGTAGTCAGGGATGATGATCTTACGGACATCACCTGGTGGACTAATTCGGGAATAAACTGACGTCTTCTATACGTGACAAAGATTTCACGAGATCTTTGGAGGAGATGGACCACTGAGTACCTAATATCTCTCAGGGAGCAATACCGTCAAATTACATACAAGAAGGGGAAGGCAGCATCTCAAGTTGGGGATGTCTAGCTGATACACGACGATGGGCCTCGACTTCTCTGGCGACTAGGTTGGGTTGCCAAATTGTTACATGGTCCCGATCAAGAATGTAGGGTAGTACAGCTAAGGACAAGCGCCGGTTTGACCACTAGACCAGTGGTTTAGCTGTATCCATTAGAAATTGATATAGAAAGGAAAGAAGATGACAGCCAAACCGGCACTACCCAACACCTCCCTACACCCATAAATGACCGATGTGATGCCCCGTTGAGGACATCACGTCGGACCGCCTTAGGTTCCTCCCAACTATGGCATACCCTGATTGGGACGGGACAGTTGTAAATATTGTATACTGTATATTCTGGGCGGGGGACTATGTCATGGATTTCAGGTTTGAATATTCCCGCCCACGACAGTGCATATCTTGTAAATAAATTATTGTGTTGCATAGTTGGGTAAGATGTTATTTATCACTAGAGATAAATCTGGTCATGGAGAAAGCAAAGTATTTGGTTGTATAGTTGTTCAGTGATGTTGGGTTTCATTTGATTTACTTCGTGCACGAAGCTGCTTGAAGCTGACGAGTTCTCTCTCTGCTGCCAGAGAGTTCAGTTCTCAACCTGCCACTAAACAGTAAACATACGTGCCTCAAACTCTCTACAACGATCAGCCATCTCTCTGCTATCATTACTGTCAATACCACAGGTAAGTACTCAGCATATTTATTAGGCCTAGAATATTTATACTGAGTACTGATCAAAATGCCATATTCACATACCATATATTATAATGGTGAGTTGTTTTGCTTTATGTTAGTTAATAATTAAGACCCCCTACAGTGATAATAACTGACAACAACCTTGAACACGCTCAGCCCAGTTGCCACACACCTGCTCCCTCACACCACACCACCTCCAAATCGCCAAGAGAGAGTAAGTACATGCCTTTTATGTGTTTTTTGTCATTTGTGATTGATTTGTAATGAAAAATATATTTTGGGGTAAATCGACTTTCCTGAAAATAACCCGATTCTAGGATGTGGATAGGTCTACCCGTGACCGGCGACTAGGGGTTAAAGGCATTATCATTTTTCCTGGAAATCTCTAAATCATTTTGCAAATCACACCATTCTGGTGTCTTTTGATGTTACTGCTTTGAGAGACATGTGATAAATGTGGCACGCAAGGATGCAGTCTGTTGGACCACAACAGATACTCAGACCAACAGATCTCATCCCATGAGGTATCATTACACCAGTACTTTTAATCTTTGGCTTGACAGAATAATAGTAAAAAAAAAAAAAATAGATGTAACGTTAGTCCCTTTAGTTAGTTATATCCTTTGCATTATAGTCTCACTACCGCCATATCAGTGAATTCATTTCTAGAAAGCCCCTTCGATGTGAAGGGATCATAAGCAATGTATGTTATTCCTATAAATTTTTAGATACTGTTTTCATTTTTATTCTCACTATCACTAGAACTCTTTATTCAACTTTAACCCGCTGCGTCCCGGCAACATATGGGTATGTCACAACTCTTCTTCACGTTGAGATCCGACGACGTACCATTACGTTTTGCAAAATCATTTCCATTTTTTAAAGTTTTGCGGGTGATTTTTGGTAGACATACGTGGGAGACCTTTGGCGGCGGGGACACTCGGTGACCCTGTGTGACCACTGCGCACAACTGTCTCAGTCACTCACCTGTTAGCAGTGACCCAGTCAAGACATGGTGTGCCACGGTCTCTCCAACAACGAATTTCAAGCTGCAATGATGCTTTCACAGGCAACAGTGATTCCCAGTCATTGACGATGTGGAAGACAAGGATTATATGGCACCGGAGGAAGAAACGAGCAGCAATGATGAGGAGGTACAATCACCAAGCACTTACCACAGGGCTAGGGAAGGCCTGCCTGTACCTCAACCAAGTGCATGCACCTCTCTCTCCAGGCAGTGGACAAAGGGTCTGACAAGAACGAGGACAAGGACAAGGAGGGAGCAGCAGCTCCTGGTGTTCCCTGGTGGTTGGGAAGGGAGAGGATTTTGCCGTGGGGAGCTGAAAGGGTAGAAGAAAGGAAGATAAGGTATGGAGCAATTGCTTTTTCTGGGGAAGGCGCGAGTGGTGGAACAGGCACGAGTGAAAGGCAAAGTGGTGGTGGTGGTGGGCAGCTACCTCCCGGGCGAGCACGTGGTGTACCTTGGGAATGAGCAGGTGGGGAGCAGCCGCTCCCCAGTACCTCTGTCACTCCCCAAACTTCCCACACTTCCTCCCCACAGCCCCATGATGTGGGGAAAGGAAGGAATGGGAAGGGGAAGGGAAAGGGAAAAGGGAGAGGGAAGAAGAGTGTGAGTGGGGAAGTGCGGTGCTCTCCACCTGCCCAGCCTCCCCCACCACCCTCTCCTCCCCACCCCAATGAAGGTGACAATGGGGATGAGGCTGGAGATGGTGGTGTGTTGTGGGACTGGGAAGATGGGAGTGATTTCACTCCCATCATTCACCGGTTCACAGAGGAGTGGTGGTCTGGCTGTACTGCACCTGGCCTCCATGCAGGCTCCACCAGGGTGGATTTCTTCCACCAATACTTTAACGAGGAGATTGTGGAGCAGATAGTGGACCAAATTAACAAGTTCGCTAGTAGCCAGCACCACCAATGCGAGCGTGAAGGTACAACCAGCAGGCACTCCCAGCAATATGACTACCTTGTCACCACAGATGAGATGTTCATCTTTTTTTGCCCTGGTTCTCTTGATGGGTATTGTGAGGAAATGACAAATTCTGGCATATGGGTCTACGGACCCTATGATAAACACACCTTTCTTTGGGAAGGTAATGGGTTGGAATAGATTTCAGCAACTTCTGAGCTGCCTCCACTTTTACTATGCCAACGCCCCTGCTAATGCTAATAACACTGATAGAATGAGGAGAATAAAAATGGTTTTTGATCACCTGCGGGAAAAGTTCCTTCTATCCTTACAGAGACCTGGTCATAGACGAGAATCTCGTGTTGTGGAGGGGCAATATTTCTTTCTGGCAGTCCCACCAAGAGACACCATTTTGGGTTCAAGATCTTCATTATGTGTGACTGTAAGACCAGCTATGTGCAAGACATAGTCTTGTACACTGGTGCACCGACAGACAGAAGATCGGAATATTGGATTCTCAGGGGCCTTGGTAATTCCATGATAGAGGAGTGCCTTCATCGTGGTCATTTCTTGTACCTCGATAACTGGTACACTAGCCCCCGTCTCCCTCGGTAACTCCACCTTCACAACACCGGAGTCTGTTGCACAGTGAAGAAAAACCACCAGCATATGATCAAGGTTAGAAGGAAACTCGACAAGAATGAGGTGTTTTGTACTAAAGCTGATAACATCCTCACCACCATATGGAACCACAACAGGGAAGTTTTCCTCCTGTCTATGGTACACCGCCCCCTGATGCACTGCACCAACTCCATGGATTTCCGCAGCGAGAGGAGGCTCCACGTCTAGGAACCGGTGTCAGTAATTGACTACAATGTCAACATGAGGCAGGTTGACCAGTCTGACTCCATGATTTCCAGTGTGGAGTATGCCAGGGCCACGATGAAGTAGTACAAAAAGCTTTTTCTCCACCTGTTGAACATCATGGTCCTCAACGTCCAATACCTCCATGCCTTGACTACAGGTGCCTAAGAGACCTTCGAGGGGTTTGTGAGGGAGCTGTCCTGTGAACTAATCTCCAGATATACAGAGGAAAGGCTACACCACCGCCCCTGCCCCACTACTGCTGACCAGACTCCCTTACACCTCACTGGATGCCACTTCTCCAGCATCATCACATCTCAACCGAGCTGTCCTACGTGTAGACCCCAGCGCTGGTGTCATGTATGCAGTCACCCAAAATCAAGACCAACCACTCAGAGAAAAGACACGAGGTACGAGTGTGTTGAATATATCACAGGACTGTGCATGGAGCCCTGTTTCTGGGAATACCACACCTTAGTACATTTCTGATACTGTGTGTGCTTGCTATATAAGATGCTCACTCTAGTAGTAAGGCCCGAAAAACTATGTGATAACTGTTATATAAGGTGTAAATTGGTATAATGTTTGTGTGAAAGAATAATGTAAGCTGAAAATTGGAATGTAAGTTGAAACAACAGTCACAATTAGTCATTGGTGCAAGAAATTGGCGATTTTTATTTCAGTGAGTGAAAGAACGCTTATATAGCGTATATTAATGTGTAAAAACCCGTGTATTGTTGTACTATATATATAAATTCGTACGAAATGAACAAATATCTGCCTATTGTGAGTGGTTTGGAATAGTTACCCTCACCATAGAAAACGTGAGAGCAGCAACGCGGCTCCAGAGAAGACGGTACCAGTTGTGGGAAGGGTCACCTGTACAGCACATTTCTAAGCTCAGATGAGAACTTTTTTTGGTATTTTCCATTGTTTCTCATAAAAAATGGAGGTTTGAGCCCTCACAAAATCCAAACTCTGCCGGGATTGGGCGGGGGAGGAGTCATTGGTGAAAAATCAGGTCGGACGCGGTGGGTTAATGAGAACTCGTAGGGGAAGAGTTGAGTTTTTCTTTCTGTGCTTCATTTACTGTTCCTGTCCTACCTTTTTCTTTCCACCTTTCAACCAATAAAAGTCTTCTCTTCCTTATCCCGAGCATCCTCTTGCTCTCACTTTCCCCAGTCTTCCTCAACTCTTCACCATCCTTTCTTCCATATACTGGTTCTGTTCTTTCACATATCCTTCTTTCCCTTCGACCTCTTTTACCGCACTCTTTCCCAACCCAACATCGTCCCCTTCTCGATTTATTGGTCTTACTCTTCTATATATCCCTCTTCCTCCTCTACTTGTACCTCCTTTATTCCACTTTTTCCAAACTAATCTTCGTCCTCTGTTTTATATATCGATTTTATTCTTTACCTTCTCTCATCACATTCTTACCCTCTTTTATGGGCAGACCTTCTGACGCTCCCCCACTTATTCATCTCTCTCAGAACCTTCCCCTTTACCACTCTTTACGTTATAAGATTCAGGCTAATCACACTCACACTCTCCTCTTTCATTTACTTTTATTGTTCTTCTTTCGGTTTTTCGTCTAGCCCTCCATTCCAAACTCACTTCTTTTTTCTTCTTTCCTCGTGTTCTCTCTTTATTCCTTCTCAATTCCTCTTCTCCCTTTCTTCTTGCCGCGCACAAGTAGTCTTGCTACCTCTACTTTACTCCTTTTATGACATCTACCAATTATTTTTTTATCTTACACATAATTTTTGCTTACTCTCGTATCCTTTACTTTAATTCCTCTGTTATGTGAGTTTATCTTTCAGTTCTCCTGCTCCCTCATTGATCACTCTTTAACCTTTCTTTGACATAATCCCTTTCACTTAACTTACTTTCATTATACCATTTCATCATTCATCAATTTCCCTTTTCCATTCTCTTTTTTATTTTAGCTCCATTCTTTTCATCTTCCTCCACCTCCTTCCGTCCCATATCCCATATTTCGTTCCATCCTTTTTGTCTGCTTCCACCGCCTTCCTTTATTTCCTTTCTTCTCTTCTTTCATTTTCTTTCGTTTTTATATACATCTTTTCATTTTCTTTCTTCTCTTTCAGTTTGCTTCGACTCTCTCCACTTTGTCGCTTCACTTTCACTCATACACTATTTCTATCGTCTTTCCTTTCCATCTCATCTGTTCGTATCCTTTCTTATTCCCTTCTATCCTTCTCCACCTGCTCTCCTTACTGCCAGTCCAGTCATCCTGGCAGGTAATCGTATCGCATTACTGATGCCACTATGTGGGTAGCGTCAGTACTTCGCAGTTAGTGTGCAGAAGCTGTTGGTTAGTACTCCATGTTTCTCTCTCACGCGGGCTACATATAAAGGACCCAATAATATAGCCAATACCTGCAGGATTTGCTGATAAATGCATTCGATACCGTGACAGGGTTTGCTCCAGGATATTTTGGTACAATCTAATGATATTTTAACAAACACTGGCAGTTCTATCCGATTTAGAAACATTTATTGCCCAAGTGGCATGGTTGATGAGAGTGCTTTACTTAAACCGAATGGAATGTTCATGGAGGGAAAGCCTAGTAAGGTTTTGAAAGGAAAGTGGTGGGCTCCATCCTGATGTAGCCAAACAAACACATACATATATACTACACCTTTATTTAGTTGCACTGTATGACACACCGGACTATGAAGACTAATAAAACTCATGATTTAGACACATGTTGCTGGATATGACGCGAACAGACATCATGACCCTTGGTGTTTATTCCGAAGGTCAGGTCTGTGTAGACTGAATCAGTTTTAATTCACTGACTTCAGGTTGCACAAAGTGCCTGGTATTAAGCAATTATTACTATGTATTAAATAACATCGACATTGCCATAATTATTTAATTACCAGTAACTCCCAGTCAACCTTTAATTCTAGTCCTGTGTAGCAGAATTTGGAAATATCATAGTTTGGTTAGTTACTCTCTCCCTTCCTTGCAGCATCTCAGTTATGTTCAGCATAATAATATATCAGTATTACGATAAGAAATTGTCTTGAGATCTTTGTGGATGCTGGTATGTGGTATTTCACTCTAACAGACAGTCCATTGTTTTTAAATTATTAATTATGATGGCGTAAGTGATGTATAAACTTGATGTATAAATACAAAAAATTCCTATTCGGCACTCCTTTTTCCAGACATTCATTCATTATATAGGCAAGATTAATATTTCCAGTAATATTATGTTGGTTACAGATAAACTTGTTACCAGTTCATATTACCCGTAGTAGAGAAAAAATAATTTAAATTTCACACTGCATCACATTGTGAAGTGCCACCTTCACAAAATAATCATACTGGTCGTTACAAATGGTTATCAGAGCCAAGGATGCAGAATAATTTTTGTGACGACACAGTAGTTATATACCTGGGGAAATAGTAAAAGAAGTTTTGCAGGTATTCGATACATATGTAAAGGAGAATGAAATGGCAAAAATAGGAAGGTGGAAATATCTTTCTTTTAAAACTGAATAGAACACAGACGACGTGTTGTTACATCACCAAAGAAACAGTTAAATAGGTAGGCGAATGCAGGTCAACATTCAGTGGCAATATCTCCAAGATTTTAATATCTTGTATGTATCAATGTGTCAGTACTTATATTGCCTTAAAGACCGTCACAACAATCTCAGGCTCCTTGTTTCTTAATCCAGTGCTACAAATGGGACTTTAGATAACTGCAAAGCACTTACGTACAGTATGTATGTCTGTAGTAGGCTACTTGATGTCGCCATTCACATTGTGCATGGTTTGGGGGAAATCATTCTGTGTGAAGAATTTAAATTCTCCATCAATTCCATTTCTTCATGGTGCCGCCAGTCTGGTTTATTCAGTTAAGGAAATACATTTCGAAACGAAGTGGAAGAAAGTTGTCGTCATTATGATCCTCAAAACAGTGAATATCGTTTTATATTATTCATGTTACCAACCGATTTTTCATTCGGGACAAGACTTCTGGAAGTATGTCAAGGCTGGATCCAGCACTTTGAAAAAACTAATGGGAGGGGGGAGCGTGATTCCCGGCAAAATTACCTCACTTAACTTAAGGAGCAAAAGTATGGAAATGCTCACTTGTTTAATACGATTTAATAAGAGGAATACAATAATATAGTCATATCCAGTACACATATTTTGGTATACAACATAGATCTTTAATAATAGGTAATTATTAGTCTGCCGAAAACAAGGGGAGCGAACGTCCCCACGCCCTCCTTTAAATCCGTGCCTGAATATAGATGTTGGTACAGCTGTTCCTTGGGCCATATGACTATATCGTAGGCACTCTGCCACTGCAATATCCATCCCAACCGCACACCCTCATACACTCCGATGAGTCCACTATCATTCTCCCTTCGTTCCTTCCTCTTCCTTCCCTGCTCTTCATCTTACCATATGCAGCGTCCCTGTGTGACCATTTCTCTTGTCCTTCATTTTTTCTCGGGATCTGTTACATTTTCAATCCTTTTCCGTAATAATTTCTTTATTTCTCGTACCTCTTGCTCGTACATTTGCTACCTCCTTTTTTGTTCTTCCATTTGTTTCGTTCTACTGCTTGATCATTTCTGTTTCGTCCTCCTCTCTTTCGTATCATTGTTTTCTTTTCCTCTATTCCTCTTTTGCAATTTGCATGTTCTCTGCATACGTCCTCACTGCACCAGTCCCGTTTTGTCCCAACCACTATTTCTCTCCTTCTCTTTCTTCTTCGCACATTCTACCTCTCTTCATCCCCTGCCTCATCTCTTTCCTTCCTTCTCTCCTCGCCACATCCCACACGTCGACTGCAGTTCTTAATGAGGTGAGACAGCCTCTCTCTTATCCTTTTCCTTCTCTCCTTCCTTCCTTCTTTACCCTCTTACAGTCCTCCTCCCCTCAGCTGTGGGGCTTCCTATTGTCTAGATCAGACCCTGGGCGACAGATGGTGTTTATTGGCTCACCTCCCTGTTTGCCATGCCCTCGACTTTGCCCTTTTAATGATACTTTCTGCCCTTCAAGTCCTTTGTGCTGGAGAACTTTTGTCACTTGACATGAACTGGACTCAAAGAAAGTGAGCGGCAAGGGAAAGGTAAATATAGGAGGAATGAAGAAATATGAAGGAGAGAAATCGTCGCAGTGAAAGAAAGAGAATATGCTACGACGAGAACAGATGCAGTTAAATTACAGGAACTGCTTACGATGAGGAGAAAAACACAGCGAAAGAAAAGGGATAGGTTTAAATTCAAAGATAAATGAGTATTAAAGCACATACTCCTATAAGCAACCCAGCTCCAGCGTTACCTGGGATCGTGTAGTGTACTTTCACATGACATGGCGCAGTTGAAAAACTATTATACATCACGACAAGGGAATAAATACGAAGTGAGAAAGAGCAGATATACTAAGAAACGCAAGTACTGGCAGTCGGTAAAAGTGGCGCAGGGGATTCATTACATTTCTTGACACACATATTCTCTTGGGATCTTCAACTCCTCTAATGTGTGACATAATATTAAACATTTTGTTTTTACTCTCTCATTTTTTTTTCTCAGGATCAACCTCTTTGTAATGAAAGGACTACTGCAGGCTGTATCTGACCCATCCAGTTGAAAAATCATCCTAAGCTGTACTAAATAATCTGGCTTCAGAAATGAATAAATCAAAGACAGAAATATTAGACTGTATTAGACTCGGGGCCACGGAGACCATAGAGGGGGGCATCGCTAAAGTGTATGGATGTGGGACATTATGTGTTCGATGAGCCATGGGCAGCTCAAAGAGATGATCTTACATCTAAATATGCGTAATTATTGCGAAAATAATAATGTTGCTTCCTTATGTTCTCTGTCAGCATTAATCTTATGAGTACGAGAGGTCCTTCTTAGGTAATGTCAAAGAAGTCTGGAGGTTGGAAAACGGAACTCTATAGTCGTCATCGTTTAAACGGAGTTATGGGAGATTATTTTGAACTGTGTGTAAGAAAGGATATTCTTGTTCTAAATATGATCTTCGAGTGCTAATAATGAATAAACTAGTGCACACAAGCACAATTCACCAGATGCTCTCAGTACATACAAGTACACTACAACACACGCAGATTCAACTTTAACCTCTAATCCTTCCATCTTTGGCTTATCCGGAATCCTGCACCAAGTGCGTTCTAAATCAGATTTTGAAACTGCTTTGGTTGATTTTGCCATGTGACCTTGATTGTGTACATCTTGTTATAAAATCTCTCTCTCTCTCTCTCTCTCTCTCTCTCTCTCTCTCTCTCTCTCTCTCTCTCTCAGATCTCAGACCTCTACATAAGTACCAATATTCCGTATTCAAAGTACCTGTTTTCTCTTTCCTCTTAACATCTCTCCCATAACACAACATGCTATATAATGGCTCCTGTAAATCGGTATATGTGTGGCCGTATGTGTATTAACTCCTTAATGGTTATACACGATCAAGCAAATTATACCAAATGTTTGTTCTGCAAAATCCGTCAGAAAAAAAGTTAGTATATATGAACAAAACTCACGATTATACCGTGTTGTTGCTGCTCTGAAAATGAAAAACTGTCCTTAACAAAGAAAATGAGTTGCTAAGAAAGCAACTGGAATTACATTTACAAAAAAAAAAAAAAATAGTCTAAGTACCTGTACAGGTTCAACTCTGCCTCACATAAACCCAATCCCCTCCATCGCTCCCTTCCCATGACCCCTCATCCTTCATGACCCGTCCTATTCCCCCACCTAACAACCCTGTCCCCCAGTACATACCCCCATCTTCACACCTACCCCTTCAAGACTGTACTCTATTGGCCCCACCTATGATCCCTCAGGACTACATCCCATCTGCCCCACCTCAGCTCTGTCCCACCTTCCCACCTTCTCACCTTGCTCCATATATACAGAATTTCCCTTTCCTCCCTGCCCCGAGCCCATGACTCAAATAATGATCATTCGTGCCAGAGTAAAAAGTTCGTCCTACTTCCATCAAGCAGCCCATCCTATCCCTCTGAAGAACAGAATGGAAGTCTTGACAGAGAGAGAGAGAGAGAGAGAGAGAGAGAGAGAGAGAGAGAAAACAGTGCAGCGGAAGTGAAAGCAGAATGGAAGACAGAAATACCGTGTTTGTGCATGGTGAGAGTTTAATAAGATCAGTGGGTAAGATCAGTTTTAACTTTAAGGGCAGACCATCTTGCAGGGACCGTACTGTCTATGTAGTCTGAGCATGTATTAAACTCTCTCTCTCTCTCTCTCTCTCTCTCACCACCACTGGAAACACACAATCAAGGTGCCAGAAATACGAGTTGGTCTCCCGTTCCCCTCAGTTTAGGCGGCTTAACGAGATCAAAGCAGCTATTGGCTGGCTTGTCTTTACCCACGATAGACCTACTGCCCTCACAGACATCCGGTGTGGGGGGGGGGGAAGGAAATGTGTGGGTGAGTGCGAGGCGGAAAGGGAGAGAGAGCGAATTTTAAGGAGGGAAATGGTTTTAGGGAAGCAAGAGGAAAAGGATAGGAAGCAAAAGAGAGCAGGGAGAGAAACAAAAGAGGGAGGCATAGGGAAACAAAAGAGATAGGAGAGAAAAGAGAACGAAATAGAAGAGAAGAGAGGAAGGCCGGGGAGAGAGAGAGAGAGAGAGAGAGAGAGGTAATAATGCATAGTGAGAATGGTGAGGTAGTGAAGGAATAATGGGAGCAGCACTGTGATGGAAAGGTCTGTGGGAAAGAGAGGGAGGGGGGAGGAGAAGAGGAGATTAGACATTCTGGGTTGGGAGCAGCAAGGGGAGGTGTTTCAGGATAGGGAACGAAGGGGATGGAAAGTGGAAGAGGGAAGAATACAAAGGAAAACAAACAGCAACATACCTTATGGTCCTTTCGAGGCTCGTTGTTACAGAGTAGTCTGACTACGAGACCTAATTCTACATTCTGAAGGACAAGGATAGTACAGTAAAGCAAGAAGGCTCCCCCCCGCCTCCAAACCCTCTAGTTAATATTGGCAGGAAAAAGTGAGAAGGACCACCACGCAGCATGGAAAAGCTGACATGGAAATATCATATGAAAGTCTGAAAAGGAAAAATTACGTGCTATAATTCTATATCTATAATCTACCAGTTTGAATGACCCGAAAGAGAAATTAATGAAGCAAAATGAGTTATCAAATTAATATATAACTAAGACATGACATTATGTACAGGTACGTTGAGTTAATGGGACATCTATAGATACAGTGTGGACATTGCACAGAGTGGACGTTCAGGCTTGGTGCAGCAGCTTTGCCTGGTGCTTTTAACCCTCTCACGCACGCATGAGTTTCAGTAGTTTCTTTGCACACGATTTTACTCGGGCGGGCTGGGCGAGCAGCCAGTCGAGTAGAACACGTATTCTCACCTTATTTGCGCCACTCAAACTTCAATATACTGCCATGAAACCTATATGATCTCATTCGTTGATATTTCTTCTAGCTGATGAGCAATAAAAAAAAAGGGGGGGGGGACACGAAAACACGAATAAAACAACTTTAGGAGGCCCTGAATAAACATTTTGCAACGTCAATTTCACTTCGCAACATCACCATTCGAATGCTTTCCACAATACAGGAAAATGTTATTAAAAGTTTTGATAAAGAATTTCATCAGCTTTCTAATGAGAAATATCCAGTTGTGATACGATTTGTATTTTTCGAGAAAATAGCCGATAACTGAAAGCCATTTTTTCAAAAAAAAACTTTTTTGTTCAGGGAGCTTTCCTGCAGAAGGTTTCTTGCACACCTGATGTTTTTATTTCATAATATTGTGTAGAATTTCATGAGCTTTCTCCTCGGCAAAACAGATTTTCGATACGCCTCATAGTTTCCGAGTAAATCGCAAAAAAAGACTGGGTATTCACGGCCGTGCATCACTTTCGTCATGAATGCACAGCAAATGCTATATTCCCGCCTACGTAACAACGACTTTTTATCAGAGATATTACATTGTTATGTCCCGTACATATGTAGAATTTACTGCTTATTATCATGGGTCTTACAGGAAGTCGATATGTCCAATAGTTTTCGAGTAATTGGCCGACAAAGTGAGATTACTCCGCCGAGCGTTTTCGACTATTACCTCCAGGGAGAATAAAACACACTCTGTTCCCCCGCGTTTTTCTAAAAAAAAATATGCACCCAAAGGCTTATATTATCGTAATGAACATACGTAGAATTTACTGCTCTTTATTGTGGTTCTTACAGGAAGTCGATACGTCCAATAATTTTTGAGTAATCGGCCGACAAAGTGAGATTACTCCTCTGAGCGTTTTCGACTATTACTGCCAGCGAGAATAAAACACACTCCGTTCCCCTTCCTTTTCCTGAAAAATATTGCTCCCAAAGCTTACATTTTCGTAAGGAACATACGTAGAATTTACTGCTCTTTATCATGGTTCTACAGGAAGTCGATAAGTCCAATAGTTTTCCAGTAATAGGACGACAAAGCTACATTACTCCTCCGATCGCTACCTAGATTTACCGCACGCGGAAAAAAAAAAAAAAAAAACTGTCTTCCCCCCTTTTGCCTGAAGACCATGCTCCCAAAGCCTTTTTTCTTTCTTTTCCCTTTTATGTAGAGACTGTAAAATCTCCAAGGGTTGTTGTTTTAATGTTATAACCTACTAGACATGAACACTACTTTGTTCTAGTTACTGCTAATGAAGCTGTACTTTCTGTCATATGTGTAATATGTAGGAGAAAATGTTTTTTTGTGTGAAAAATATAGGGTTATTGGCAATAGGTCAATATGCATATCAACAAAATTAAAAAAACTCACTTCCTCCAGGGGTGTTGAAGGGCCTGAAGGACCTTGTGGGATTTGAAGATGAGGAGTTATGTACTGTAGTGTGTGTATGTTCTTACCTGCCTAATTGTTCTTACCTAATTGTATCTTTACAGGAATGAGTCAAGCTCGTACTGTCCCGTGTCTTAAACCATATTTATCGTACATATCCTTAAATTTGTGAATTGTTTTGGCACACACTATTTCATTCGGTAGTGCATTCCATTGATCAATTGCTCTGTTTGGGAAACTGAATTTCCTTACGTCTTTATCACCTCTCTTCTTATGCAATTTTTTGCAGTGTCCTCTTGCTGATGCTTCTCCATATGTTAAGTAATCATTTATGTCTATTTTCTCCTTCCCTGATATGCACTTATATAGCATTATCATGTCACCTCTTTTCCTTCTCTCCTGTAGTGTTGGTAGGTTCAGTTTATTTAGTCTTTCTTCGTAGCTTAGGTCCCTTAAACTTGGTATCCATCTTGTAGCGGCCCTTTGAACTTTTTCAATCTTATCTATGTGCTTTTTGAGATGAGGACTCCAGACTACTGACGCATATTTCAGGGTTGGTCTAATGAATGATGTTATTATCCTTCTTAGCATGTCTTCATTTATGTATGTGAATGCTATTCTCATATTTGCAAGCAGTGTATACATGTTCCGTACCTTCTCGCTGATGTGGTCAGCCGGAGATAGTCTGTTATTGATAATCACACCTAGGTCTTTCTCTCTTTCTGATGTGTATAGGGTTTTATTTCCTAACTTATAATCCCAATCAGGTCTTTTTCCACTTTTACCAAACTTGATTACATGACACTTGTCCAAACTGAATTCCATTTGCCATGTACTATTCCATTCATGAAGTTTATTTAATTCTTCTTGTAGCTCCTTACAAGAGTCTGTTAGTAATTCTCCTTTGTATTTTTGCGTCATCTGCAAACATATTCAGATAGCTCTCATTTCCAGTGTTACTGTTTATATCATTTATATACACTAAAAACATGATTGGTGCCAGCACTGAACCCTGTGGTACTCCACTAGTCACTTCTTTCCATGATGAGTAGTTTCCTCTTAGTACTGTTCTCATTTCTCTTTTTATGAGAAAGTCTTGCATCCAACAAAACAGTTTGCCTCGAATTCCTCCTTGATGGTACAGTTTCCATAAAAGTCTTTGGTGTGGTACTGTGTCAAAAGCTTTCTTGAAATCTAAATAGATACTGTCCACCCATCCTTCCCTTTCCTGTATTGTGTTTGTTACTCTGTCATAGTAGCTCAACAGATTAGTAACACATGATTTTCCTTTTCTGAAACCAAACTGTCTTTCTGTTATCATACTGTGTTCTTCTAGATGATTTACCCAAGCTTTTCTTATAAGCTTTTCTAATACCTTGCTTACAACACTGGTCAGTGATACTGGTCGGTAGTTTAGTGGATTTTGTCTATTTCCTTTCTTGAATAAGGGGACAATATTTGTTTTTTTTCCAAATATCAGGTAGTTTATCTTGACTCAAGGATTTCTTGAAAATTAAAAATAATGATTTACTTAACTCCTTTGCACATTCTCGTAGTACCCAATATGAAATTTCATCAGGACCACTTGCTTTTCCTCTGTCTAATCTACTTAACTCCTCCTGTATTACTTTTTCTTCTATTTGTATATCTGGTAGTATGTGTGGACATGCATGTTCCACATAGTCCCTCTCAAAATTTTTTTCTTCTGTAAAAACTAATTGGAAATTCTTATTAAGTGCTTCACAAATATCTTTCTCTTGTGTATAAGTGATTTCCTCGTCCGTAATTGATTGTATTATATCTTTTACTTTGGTTTTGCTTCTGATATAGCTGTAAAACAGCTTTGGTTGATCACTACTTTTATTTATTATATCCTCCTCAAACTGTTGTTGGGCTTCCCTCCTTATTCTTGTATAATCGTTTCTTGCCTGTTTGTAATTATTATACGCCCTTTCACTATTATGTCTTCTGTATCTATTCCACAACAAATCTCTTCTTTCTTTTGATTTTTTACATTCTGTATTGAACCATTTCTGTATTTTCTTATCTGCTTCTTTGTGCTTTGGGATGTACTTCTGGACCCCTATTTCATAAAATTCACAGAATTATTTATATACTGCATTTAAATCTTGTCCTCTAAGCTCATTTTCCCAATCAACTTCTAAGAAATACTTCTTTAGGTCTTGATAATTTCCCTTTTTATAGTTTAGGCTCTTTTTGTAACTTTCATTGCTGTTTACTATGCCATATGCTATCCTGAAGTTATAATTTAGTCTGCATGATCGCTTTTGCCGAGTGGAGGGTGATATATTAAACTGTTAATATCATTTTCTTGCCTAGTAAATATTAGATCTAGCACTGAAGGTACATCAAGTCCTCTTTTTCTGGTGGTTTCCCTCACATGTTGCGTTAGGAAGAACTCTTGTACGAGATCCAGGAGCTTTTGGTCCCAACAGCTTTCTTGGCTAATTATATCTAGAGTATTCCAATTTATATTTGTATTGAAATTCCCAGTTAGTATAATTCTTTCTGATTTCTCTTCCATTTTATGTAGTAATGATCTTAAACTCTGAATTGTACTCTCTGCCAGGTCCTCATATTCATCTCTTTCCCATGTGTTTGATCTGGGTGGCATGTACAAATTGGCTACAATTACTTTACCTTCAGATGTGTTGATCTCTGCTGCAGTCAGTTCTACTTGTGATGGTATATCTAGTTTTGTTTCATTGACTTTTAGATTTTTCTTAGTTAATAATATAATTCCTCCTCCTTTTTTTAAGTTTCTGTCTCTTCTCCATATATTGTATTCCTCTAAATTTAGTGTGTCATTGGATATCCTTAGTGTTAATTTTGTTTCAGTTAGGCATATTATTTGTGGTTCATTTTCTCTGACATAATCATTCATCTCTAGTAATTTAGATACCATTCCATCCACATTTGAGTACATCAACTTTATCATCTTGTTTATATACTTGTCATGACATCGTTCTACTACCTTACTCCTTTTTATTCCATCTTGTTTGTGTACCACTTTCGTACCTGCAATCCTATTACTTTGTAAAAAAAAAAATGTGTTCTCCTCTTCTGATCTTCCCTCACTTTTTGTTTTTGCTTCCTCCCTTTTCTCTTTCAGTAATTCCAGTTCCTCTTGTGTTAGGCATCTTCTTATCTATACATTTTTGAACTCCTCTTTTTCCATGAGATTCTTTGCATTTTTTAATATCTCTTCCACAGTGTTTACACGCTGGAAGTCACCTTTAGAGGTCTTGTCTTGCTTTTCTCATATTTCCCTAACCTTTTGTGTTCCTCTATGTCTTTACTACAGATTTCCTCTGATACTTCTTTCAGTAAGCTCATTACATTTACCATCTCCTTGTTGTCTCTTGTGATCTTGTTTTTTACTTCTTCCTCTTCTATACCAGTGATTACTATAGATTTGTTTAGATCTACTGAAGATCTGACTAACTTTGGATTGTTTTGGATTATTCTTTTCACCTCCTTTTTAATGCTTTTTTCCTCCACCCTTGTTTCTATGTCTTTCTTTACTTTCACCATTTCAGTATACGTGGTTTCAACATCATTTTTGTAGCTTTCCACAGCTTCATTCACCTGTGTTATCTTCTCCTCAATATCACTGCTCTGATCTATAAGACTGCTTACTTGCCTAATTGTCTCTGTGTCATTTTTTAACTCTTCCATAACACTCTCATGATTGACTACTGTACTTGCCATTTCATTCATTTTCTTCCTAAGTGTACTCAATTCCACTGTTAGTTCACTGATGGTTGTGTCTTTCTTATTGGCCTCCCGTCCTAGTTTTTCTATTTCTTCCTTTTGCAGGTGCATCTGCCTCTTTATTTCATCAATTTCATTTTCGAAAGCCATTTCTAGTTTGTTTACACGCTCAACCAGTCTATTGTGAGTCTCCACTTCAACCAGTTCTTGGTAGAAATCATCATTTTGCTTTTTTCCTTTATCCCTTTTCTTTTCCAAATTTGCTTTACTAAAGTATGTATCCATTTTGCAATACTAAAAGTGCAGAGCATGTACTTACAATCCCCGTGTTGTTGTAGTCTAAACACACCTCAGATGACTCAGCGTATTCTTTCGTCTTGGTTCTCTTTCCTGTTTGAACAAGTCTTGTTTAAACTTATTATTTTTTTCTTTTTAATAATGAAAAATCATTTAGTCTAACCTGGTACAGAGCTTGACTCATACAAAGATACTAATTTAGGTAATGCCACTGGCCGTGTTGGTTTGGTACAGAGCGCCGATGTCATACGTCCGCCTCGATTGAATCCCTCTGTGTGTGTGTGTGTGTGTGTGTGTGTGTGTGTGTGTGTGTGTGTGTGTGTATCCTCCACTAGGACAAACACTCGTGACATATATCACAAACATGTAAGTCATAAATAATCAACAAATGTCTTAGCACATTACAGTACCTGTCCACTAACGTAGATCGTTGCCCGGTGTCCTTACATCACTTGCACACCTGCCGCTAAGGTATCGCTAACCTATGCTACGCACTCACAGAATTCCTTCACAGACACTCGCAGCACATTTCACATTCATTGTACATAGTGTATAACTTCTCACTATATGTCTTAGCAAGTTACAGTACCCGTTCAATGAAGGACTTGGTTGCCTGGCGTCCTTACATCACCTGCACACCTGCTGCTAAGGTATCGCTAACCTACGCTACACACCCACAGAATTCCTTCACAGACACTCGCAGCACATTTAACGTTCATTGTACATTGTGTATAACTTCTCATTAAATGTCTTAGCAAGTTACAGTACCTGTTCAATGAAGGACGTGGTTGCCTGGCATCCTGACGTCCCCACATACCTGCTGCTAAGGTATCGCTAACCTATGCTACACACCCACAGAATTCCTTCACGGACACTCGCAGCACATTTCACGCTCATTGTACATAAAGTATAACTTCTCACTAAATGTCTTAGCAAGTTAGAGTACCTGTTCAATAACGTCCCTCATTGCCCGGCGTCCTTTTGTCCACACACACCTGCCACTAAGGTATTGCTAACCTTTGCTACGCACCAACAATATCCCACAATGAACACTTGCTGCCAGTTTCATGTTCATTGTACATAAAGTATAACTTCGCACTAAATGTCTTAGCAAGTTACAGTACCTGTTCAATGACACACTTTGTTGCCTGGCATCCTGACATCACCTGCACACCTGCCGCTAAGGTATCATTAACCTACACTGTGCACCCTAAAATTATCCCTTCACGAACACTCGCAGCTCATTTCACGTACACTGTACACTAAATCATATGCAAATAGGCCTACATGACTGCCACAATTATTCCACCCCTACCTCTGCAATTATTTATGTTTCTTACTATGGTACAATGTGACCATGATGCGCACTTTCGCCTCAAGATTTACGACACACTGCAATGTTGGCACACACCACACTCCTTCATGAACACTTACAGGATCTTGGCCTTATATTTCACACAAATTCATACGTATATACAGTATGACAATCGCAATAGCCATCCCTAAACACCTCTAATAATCCCTTCCCAACTACGGCATGCAGGTAATGCCTGCCCCATTCCACACTCTGGCTATGGTGTATGTAATGCATGCTAGTTCCAATATAATACAAAGCAAGCCACTATAGCTTTTGCACACTATACAGTTTAGGCAATGGCTTTTCTATATACGTATGTGTAGTCACAGCATAGGGCCCAGGGGACGCGGAGTGGCGAAACCCCAGCTACAGTGAACACGTGTCTTGCCCCTAGGCCTAATGACTGGTAACGGGCACCATTTCTTCTGAAGATATATATTTATGTTCAATCATCAAAATCACTTCAAATTATGCTCATAAATAATATATTATCACACTCAGTCCATTGGGGCTTTGATTCGGGCAGGAGGGGGAGAATTAGGGCAATTTAAAGGGACAGCACACATGACACAGCCTCACAGCCAAGCTCCTTGTGATTGACTGAGGTTTCTTGCTACAAGCAGCCTCCTGGGAGGCTGTACAGTGTTGCCAAGTCTTTACCTCGGAAGAGGAATGTACCTGCTAGAACGCGTCCAAATTTGATGCAAATTGGCCAAAAACTTTTCTTTTTACAGCATATTTTCTGCTTTTTCATCCAATTATCATCAATGTCATGTATCTGCCAAACCACAAAAAACGTAATTCGCGTCAACGTGCCTGAGAAGGTTAAAATGGAACATTCATCAGGGACATAATAAGGTTACCCTATCTAAAAGTCAATATTTATTTGTCATCTGGATTATTCTGGACAGTGGACAGTCACATTTGAATAAATAAGTAGGGAATGGGTATGCAAAAGATATGGGAAAAAAAAATGTAATTTCGTACTGTCCCGTACTTATAAAGAAATTCCGTACCGTAATTTCATACTGTACTTTCAGGTGGAAAAATACCATACCAAACCGTAATTCAGTACCCTACCATACTGTACTGCCACCTTTGCCGCCGAGGTCTTCTTTCTCCCAAGGTGTTAATTCCCTTAGGATCCTATCGCCCTCGACACCTTCTTTTACCCAGAGTGGGAGGTGTGTGTGTGCTCTCTCCACTCTTGGAATGGCCAACGAATCCTTGAAGCTTCGGTGAGACCTTATATAGGGTATGGGAACCTAAAATCCATCCAGCAATAAATTTACCTAAAAAACGACCAGGACAATTCATACCAAAAAACAGCCTGGGAATAAATGTACATAAAATCGCCTGAGTACACAAGAAACTATGTTCTAAAAATTGCCCGGGACTACATAAAGTATGTGTTCAAATACCAATAATGAAGCAAATGCGTTGTGCAAAATGTAAGTAAAATAACTATGCTACAACAGAGGTCAACAATAACAACAGCAATAAAATGATAATAACAATGATCTATCTATCTATCTATAGCCCGACGCACTTATCCTGGAAAGGGTGGCCTCAAACAAAACGCTTCCAAGTCACTCTGTCACCCACCAATTGACTGCCCTTCCCCCAACTCACTCACCCCTCCCTCATCTCCATCCCTCCACCTCACCCTCGGTCTTCCCCTCCCTCTCCCTCCCTCCACTTCACCTACATACACCCTCTTAGTCAGTCGTTCATTCTCCATTCACTACACATGTCCAAACCACCTCAGTGTATTTCTCCTAATTTTCTCAACCACATCCACATCCACCCCACAACGTTCTTTCACTTCTTCATTCGTTAATCTGTCCCTCCATGTCACTCCACGTGCTCCTTTCAAGTATCTCATTTCTACTGCTCACACTCTTTACTTGTTCCCCTCTAGCAAGGTCCATGCCTCGCTTCCATGCGTCAGGGTAGGGATCACAATACTATTATGCAGTACTTCCACACTCACCTCCCTATTTCTCATCACTGCTTTCAGTGAAGCAACAATCTTCCTCCCCTGCTGTACCCTTTCAAGCACTTCATCCCCAAGAGTTCCATCCTTACTCATCACACTATCCAAGTACCTGAATGCACTCACATTCTCCCAATCCTCACCATCCAACCTCACTGTGCATTCTGTGACTTCATTCCTCTCAGACACCATAACTTTACTCTTGTTTACATTAACTTTCAGATTCCTCTTCCTACACACTGTCCCAAATTCATTCACCAAACCTTGCAACTCCCATTCATCTTCACTCAACAATACTGTATCATCAGCAAACAGCAACATCGGAATCTTCCACATCTCACCTTCATTCATTACAGCCACCCCCACACCCACCGCCCTATTTTGCACCTCCATTACAACCCCATCCATGTATATATTAAACAGCCATGGAGACATTACACATCCATGTTTCAGTCCCTCATTTAGATCAAAGAACTCACTCAGCTCACAGTCCACTCGCACCGTAGACCTAGCTCCTTCGTACATACTCATCACAGCACTCAACAATTCCCCTCCACTCCCTGTATTCTTAATACCTTTCACATACCTTGCCTATCTATTCTGTCATAATGATGATTATGATGATGATGGTGATGATGATGAGGATAATAATAATAATAATAATAATAATAATAATAATAATAATAATAGTAGTAATAATAATAATAATAATAATAATAATAATAATAATAATAATCGTTGCAGTAAAAATAATGATATTAAAATAGTGATAATAATGATGCTTATGGTGATGGTGGTAATGACCACGTCTGTAGATACTGTAAATGATCTGCTGTCCTAATGAACGTGGAATCGAATACAGGTTGGGACAGGGAACAGTTTATGAATCTGACTTGCCTTCAAACAGACTCTACTAATCCACCTGAAGACCCGCCGACATTTCCTAAAAAACACCCCAGCTAATACCAATACACCTGTCATGTATGACACAGGTCTAGCATAGGTTCAAATTGTACAGTGGGTGCTAGCTCGGAATTCGTAATACATCGAAGGCGTATGGTACATAGTAGGACTGCTGGGCCTCTCGGATCCAGCTTATAAACCTATGACGAGAGTCCAACTCATAAAAACAGTAAGTTAATTAAAAATAAAAACAAAATGATGGGGTTATCAAAGGGATACAAGGTAGGGCAGTGGATGTTGGAGCGGCCCTAATGAGAGAGGGCAGTGTTTGGAAACTCCCTGTACTGTTGTTTTCAAATGATATTGTGTTGTTAAATGAAGACGAAGAGGAACTACAAGGCTTCGTGAATGAGCCTGGGAGAGTGTGTAAGAAACGGAATCTAAAGGTGAATACAGGGAAGAGTAAAGTTATGGTCTTCTAGAGAAATGAAGTCAGTGAATGTACAGTGAGGCTGGATGAGGAGTAAATGTAAAATATGAGTGTTTTTAAGTAGTTGGGTACTGTGATGAGTAAGGATGAAAGTTGAGAGGGTGAAGTGCTTGAAAGGGTACAACAAAGAAGAAAGGTTGCTGGTTCCTTGAAAGCAGTGATAAACAGGGAAGTGAGCATGGAGGTGAAAAAGTTGCTACATGACAGTATTGTGATACCAACTCTAACGTATGGAAATGAAGCTTGGACCTTTTGGACGGACACAAGTCAAGAGTGACAGCAGTGGAAATGAACTATTTGAGAGGAGTATGTGGAGTCTCATGGAGAGACATACTGACAAATGAGGAAGTGAAGGTGCATTGTGGTGTGAATGTGGATGTAATAGGAAACTTTAGGAGAAACACACTGAGGTGGTTTGGCCATATGGAGAGGATGGAGAGTGAGAGACTGACGAGGAGAGTCTATGCGAGTGAGGTGGAGGGGGGTGGAGAGGGAGGGGGGAGGCCAAGATTGAGATAGAGAGATGGAGTGAAGAGATATATGAGAGAGAGGGGTGTAAGCTGGCAGCAGGGCAGTGAAATGGCGGGGGGCAGGGCGACATGGAGGCGATTTGTTCGTGGCCACCCCTTACGGGATTGAGGCGTCTGACAATAGATAGATAGAAAAACAAATGATATCACTGGTTCATCACAAAGAACAGTTATTTATAGTAATGGGTGATCTCTGCTAAGCTGAATAAAATCGTCTTGCGGCAGCAAGAATTAATGAAGACTGTCTCTGACCCCTTTACTACGAGGCCTGCCCTAAGCTGAATTAAATCGCTTATCCGTAGCAAGAATAAACTATAAAAATATGTCATCATGGTTAACCCTTTGATTCCACGTGACGTCATTTTTAGTTTATTGCTGCTACCAGACCATTTTATTCAACTTAGGAATCACGTACTAAGGGAGACAAGGAAAGATAAAGAAAGAAAAAGGACATGAGAAAGAAAGAACATAAAAGGAGCTCTTCGTATATAGGGTCGAACTGGAGACACCTTTGTTAGAGTCTCAGGTCGCTCCACCTTACTGCCCTTTGGCTTCTGCTTCCCTTGAGGTTTTAATGCTGGAAAATACTGAAGAAAGAAGGGAGACAGAAAAAAAAATCAAGTTAGCAAGACAGGAAAGAAACGTTTTTTGAGAAACGGAGATAAAGGAAAGCAAGAAGAAAAGGAGACAGAAGGAAAATAATGGAAAAAAGAAAGACTAAAAGAGAGAAAGAAAGGGGGAAAAGGAAGGAGAGAAGGAAATTAATGAAGAAAGAAGGACGAGAAAGAAACAAGTTTTTAGCTATATGAAAAGGGATAAAAATATTGTGAACAAGGAAAAGAGGATGAAAGTAAATAGGCAGAGGTCAAACTAATAAGGATCAAATACTATGCACCTATAATAATGATCCCAGGCCGCTCTACGTTTCTCCATATCGCCTTCTGCTTATCTTGGTGCTTATACCCGTAATACTTTAATTCTCTGCCTACTTTAACTAGACCTAAAATTGCCTTCACTCCATCTTCAGTGCTGAGCTTTAACAAGAGACTCTAGAATATGGTGTTAGTCAGGAGCAATTGTTATGGTTAGGATGTAGTCTTATCTACCCTTCAACTACGGGAAGTTTGCTGCAAAATAACGAAAACCTGTGCCAAGATAATGCTGACGAAGTATAGTGGCTGCTTAGATCTAATGGAGCTAATGGTGGTGGTAATGGTTGTGAAATCTAGTTTTGAAAAAAAATAATAATACTATTATACGGCTAGAAGTACTGATCATAATAAGGATTATAAAGAAAATGATTAATAATTCGGACACAATTTGTCTGGTTAGAGCTGTGAAGACGGAAATGGTGATGGTGGTAGTGATGAGGAATAGTGATGATGACCCTGGCAGTTGGCCTCTGGCCAGTCTCATCTAATTTTTCAGGTTATTTTTTGCATCCGAAGACGATGATATGCAGCTTAGGGTAGACTTTTGGGACTGGATGGGTTGGGTATCGCGTTCATTACCTCTTGCTGTAGTAGGAGGCTCTTAGCTGAATAAAATCGTCTGGTGTTAGCATGACTAAAAAAAAATAAATTACCTCATCGTATTGAAGGTAACTGATGTCGGTACAACGAACCCCGGCCACCTAATGTCCTGCTGTAGTTGTATATATATATATATATATATATATATATATATATATATATTTATATATATATATATATATATATATATATATATATATGAGGTGCTACCCAAAAGGTCCAGTAATTTGAATATTGTAGGAAAATAAGTTACCTCCTAGTTCTCATCGTCACCGAAGTAGTCCCTTGCGCATGTATACAGTGGTCCCAGAGCTTTTTCCACGAGTTCATGCATCCCTGGAAGGCTTCAGGCGTGATGGTCTCGAGCACCTCCTGCGATTCTGTCTGGACCTCCTCAGTCGAGTCAAATCGACGCCCTTTCAGTCGTAATTTCAGCTTGGGAAAGAGGAAAAAGTCGCAGCGGGCAAGGTCAGGCGAATAGTGTGTGTGAGGAATATCTACCGTGTTAGTGGAACCAAAGAACTGTCGGACAACAACTGATGTGTGGTCAGGGGAGTTGTCATGATGCAGGACCCAATCCTTGTTCTTCCACTGTTCTGGACGTTTGAGGTGGATGTTCTCCCTCAGACGCTCCAGAATTTCACTGTAAAACTTTCCGCTGACTGATTGACCAGGTGGGACGAATTCCTTGTGATCAGTCTCTTTGATATCGAAGAAAACGACCAACATCGACTTGACATTGCTGGGCCATTGGTCCGTCATAGCAAAACCGCCAAACCATCTACACACAACGTTATAATAGTAAAAGTAGCTCAACAACACGTCCGCTCACAGACACGACCCGGGCCACACTGACACACAAGGGGTGCTGCTGAATCCTCCTAGCAGCAAAAGGCAAAACTACAAATGGTTGGCTCCCTCTGTTCAGATTACTGGATCTTTTGGGTAGCACCTCATATACAGTATATATATATATATATATATGTATATATATATATATATATATATATATATATATATATATATATATATATATATATATATATATATATAGCCCATTTGAGCCCAGCGTCCTCAGTATAGGACGGAACTGGGAACTTTCAAAAGTTAATAAGGTAGGGAACCCCCCTGTAGGGACCTATGAGCTTCCCGACTGTGAACCGATAGGAGGAAGGCGGTACACTTAGTACCCTGCTAGCACAATCCCTCGCCCAGGAACTCTGGGAGCTAATGGGTTTTATATATATATATATATATATATATATATATATATATATATATATATATATATATATATATATCTGTTGATAGATAGATAGAAGATAGAGTAGTAAATAGATAGTTAGACAGGTAAATGGAGTGACAGATAATGAAGTAAATAAAAGGAGACGTTGTTGTTGCTGTGAACTGAGCCTAGGCCGCCCAACCTGTAGCTGGTAGTCGAACCATGTCGGTCTTGGTGGTCTCCTGCTTACCGATCTTTTATCCTGTCTCCTATCAGGCCTTCAATTATAATTCTTCATCTGTATCATAATCTTTCTTTTATTCTTTCATCATCACAATCTTATAAATCCTGTTATTATGCTTCGTAATCTTCTAAGTATTACATTCACTTTCCCGTGGCTTCCCCTATCGTACTCCTTTTATATTAAATTCATTATATTTCATGGCAGTCTTTTTCTCAAATGACTTCCATTATGATACTTTCCTTATTACACTTATTATAATCTTTCTATATCATACTCTATCCCTTTAGAACATTTTTATCATACTGCGTATTTTAATATGGAATACTTTCATCATACTCTCTCTTACTACATTATTAAATTGTGCATAATTTACTTTGCTCACAGATCTAGTATTGTATTGTACTGCAGCTGCCGCCAAACAATTGTATTCAATTCAGCGTGAGTCATGGCATCCTGAGATGCAACGTAAATTTACCAAAGCCAAACAAATATACTGTCTGTTGCCTTCCAGTTATTGACTTCCCTTTTCTCTCTTGTCTTTTACTATCTTGCCGTTATTATCTTATTTCTCCCATGTCCTACTTCGTTGGGTTAATACTTTATTATTGACGCATTTGTGTTCGTATTTCTGGCCTTGCTGTTGTATGGGTCTATGTCTCGTGTGTGTGTGTGTGTGTGTGTGTGTGTGTGTGTGAAAGAACGTGCTTACCTGTGTATGTCCATGTCCATATAGATATTTATGAGTATACATGCATCGTAGAACAAAAATCATTGCTTGTACGCATCCAGTGTGGGTATTTAGTGTATATGCGTGGCGAATTACCTGTTTACCATTTTTCATCCTCGATGTTAGAATACAGGTATATGCGAATTGTGAATTGTGTATCTGAAGGTGATTTAATTTCATGTATGTATGTATTCAGTACGTGCGTGTGTGTAAATAAATGTGTGTGCTTGTTTTTGCTCGTGTGTGTATGAATGAACACCATCTTGACTGGCCGCAAGCAATGTATGAATGGTGGTGTTTTCTTGCCTTCAGAGTGTTTGCACTCTCGTGGGTTTGGAATCAGGCACCTGGAAATGTTGATATATTACTGCTTGCCCTAGTCCAAGAATAACATTTTCAGTATGGTGGAATTTTTATTTATGTTTTTTTGTTTCTTCCAGATGGCTATGTTCAGCATAAGGACAGACATCTGATTATGTAGGAGTTTATTGGGAGTTTTTCTAACCAGCTGCCTACAAGAGAGATCTTCAGACCGGGAGAAATACTCTGAAGGAACGAACAACATAATAAGAAGCACTATTAAATTATTCAAAGAATAAAAAGCAGTTATATATGAGTCTTTGTGTGTGTGTATGTGTGTGTGCGTGTGTGTGTGTGTGTGTGTGTGTGAATGCTTAAAGTGTCGACCTCCGACCATTGACCTAAAAGCCTGTTCCCTGAGGCCCAGCAGACCTCTACATACTACAGCTCCACATGTCAGCACTTCACTAACACCCACCGTCCATACTGAATACATGCTAGGACTGTCATACAGGACAGGTGTATTAGTATTAGATTGTGTGTGTGTATGTGTGTGTGTGTGTGTGTGTGTGTGTGTGTGTGTGTGTGTGTGTGTGTTTGTGTGGGTATCTCTCTCTCTCTTTCATAATCAGATCCAAGTGCAATTCTGTTATCGATTTGCCAAGGGACTCACTTTAACAGGTTCTAAACACACGGCCTTGGGAAAAAGGTCTCCAATCACCTTCGGAAATCGCTTCAGGACGTCCCAGGACAATATCACTAATGAGAGAGACTGAGAGCCAGCAGGAGAACGGTGACTAGGAAAAGTACTTTGTATTCTCTGATGCGTATTTCCTGGTACTTTGAGTTCCTAAATTTTGTAATTTGGATCTCGCTTGTGCGTTGAGGTTAGTTACTTCTGCTTCATCTTCATTTCTTCGTTTTCTTCCACACTTTCTTCTTGGATATCAGGGTGATTCACTATTCCGAGGCCTCATAACAATGCCAGTATATCTATTAATAGTGAATGTATTCATATGGAACATCGTACCTACAAACTTCAGTGAATGTCGTTCATATACAGCATTTTAGAAGTTCACCGACACTTGAATTAAAGAGATGCCAGAAATGAACTGCTGTGCTCCCAGCAACGCGACACATAGTAGGCATCAGATTTCCAACTGCACTGACCCAGTTATCATACCGTAATTAGTAAGCTGTAATATGCAAAGTATGGGAACAGATGCTTGGTGCTGTGTTTTGATGGTCTGGGCACATGCTTGAATGCGCTGACTAAAATCGCGGCGCTCAAGTCTGAAGGTGCCATTGTCGAGTCCTGCCAACCTACCCGTCAACAGTGCACCAGATTTCGTGTATAACATGATATGCATGTCATTCGTGTATAATAATATTTGTGTATAATATACAGTATTCGTGTATAAAAATATGATTCGTGCATATTATGATACAAAATCGGACGCACTGTTGAATGGTAGGTTGCCAGGATACGATAATGACACTTTCAGGATCGTGTGCTGCAGCTATAGTGCTGACAGTTTCCTGTTGCCAAACATGCGGATCAAGGAAGAGAATGCTGAGAATACTGTTTTATGTGTACAAATCCAAGTATTCTCTATCCCAGTGTAGCGTGATGGTAAACGGATGCTGACTTCTCTCCCAAAGAAATTAGAAGAGACAGGGATCAACTAGACTCCCAAAGCATAGCAAGGCCCTCTTTCGACACAGCAGTCTGTCATCATGGGAGCCATTTAGTAACATGAGCTCCTGATGGTATATCTATATACCTGGAAGTCCCAGCTTTCATAATCTGGCGGAGACCCATACAACATGTTGGTGTCAGCGAGGTCAAGAACACGCCTTCTCTTCAGCCTGTCTGACGTTTAATGCAGAAGCTGTCTGCCATCTGCTGCTGAGTCTGTCTGCCGTTTAATACGAGAAGCTGTCTGCCATCTACCATCAATCCTGTCTGCCGTTTAATACCAGGCCTGCCTGCCATCCTACATGCCATTTAAGATTCTGCAGATTATCTCAACCTCCACCGACCTAGTGACCTGAAACTCACCCTCACTCACACTCCGCCTCAAGCCAGTTGTCAGCTAGACTGCATTGTATATTCTTAGCTAGACACCGATTGAACTCACCCAGCATCTCACCTCTGTATTCGGTACATTTCTCATCATATGCAGTATAATTAGGTGGTGAATTAGAACAGTTCAATGAAAAGTTTACACTATTATCTCCAGACCAATATTCCGTATACATACATTTATTTTTTCACGTTTTAATCATCGTAATTAGAACAAATTTCCCAGTCAGTTTCTCATACTCACTATTTTCTTTCTCTACCTTATCCATTCATATGAACACTTCATTTGTAAATACTTTTTACATGAAACCCTTCTTTGTTAATTGTTATTGTATATAATATTTTTGGTACATAATAATTTATTACTGTTTATAATAATTTTATTTCGAGTGAGGAGGAGATGCAGGGGTGTGCAAGGGACAGCATGGTTGAATGATGAGGTGAAAAGAGCTGTGGAACAAAACAAGAAGGCATACTGCATTGTGAATGGCTAACTAGCTGAGGTAGGGAAGAAGATGAGAGAGAGAAGAGAGAGGTATATGTGAGCAGAAGGGAGGTGAAGAGACTGATGGAGGAGAGTAAGAAGAAATTGGATGAAGAGTTTGGGAGGAATCTGAGTGTAAAATGAAGAAAGAGTAAGAAATTGTTTTGGAAGGAGGTAAAGAAAATAAGGCAGTGCGAAAGGGGAAATAGTAGGGGGTGAAAGATAAGAATAATAGATTGTTGGTGGAGGAGAGAGAGAAACAGAGGAGATGGAAGGAGCACTTTAAGGATTTGTTGAACGTAAAGAGTGAGAGCAGTGCGAGTATAAATGGTTGGGGAATGGCTGGGACAAGAAGAGATGAGAGGAGGGAGGAAGAGAATAGCCGGGCGAAGTAGTGGAAGCAGTGAAGAAGATCAAGATGGGAAAGGCCCCAGGAATTGATGGAGTGTGTGGTGAAATGCTGAAGTATGGGGGTGAGATTCTAAAGGAGTGGATATGGAAGTCGTGTAGATTGGCTTCGGCAGAGGGAAGGGTTCCGGAGGACTGGAAATCAGCTTTAATTGTTCCTTTATACAAGGGAAAAAGGGAGAGAGAAGTATGTGGTAACCATAGGGGTATTTGCCTTCATAGTGTGGCACCAACCCTATTCCTGGTTCATATTAATAATCTCTTATCTGTCACCCACAATCCCATCCACTCATACGCAGATGACTCAACACTACATAGTTCATTCACCCTCAGACACCCATTTACAAAGTCTAATATCTCTACCTCTCAACTCAGTACAGCCATCTCCATAAATCAAGACCTATCTACGATCAGTGAATGGTGACAAAACAACCTTGTCTCATTTAATGGTAGTAAAACTAAATATATACAATTTACTGCTGGACATATATTGCCAGATTCGTACATTACATTCAGTGCTACTAATATTCCCATCTCCAAAAGCATTGAAATTCTTGGCGTCTCACTTAACAATGCCATCAGCTGGACCTCTCATGTCAGATCACTTGCTAAAATCGCATCAAAAAAACTTGGATTATTGTACAGAGTCCGTAACTTCTTCGCTGATGAGCAGTTAGCTTTAATTTATAAGAGTCATGTGCGCTCTCAGCTTGACTATTGCTCACCCTTGTGGAATGGATGTGGAGAGGTTGCATTAAAACAACTATACAAAATTCAGAACAAAGCTGTTAGAATTTTTAACAACCCTGCCATGACAAATAAACTACCTCCTTTGCAAGTAAGAAGGAATGTTGCCTCCCTTGCATTATTTTACAGATATTTTTATGGCTAAAGTTCAGATGAAGTTGCGTCCATGGTGCCACCTTTCCATGCCTTCCCTCGTGCTACACGGGCATCTGGTAGCGCTCATGACTGGAATGTCACTCAGCCATATTGCAGAACTTCTGCCTATTAGAATTCTTTCATTCCCCGAACTGTATCTCACTGGAACTCGCTTCCCCAGAGTTGTTTGCTTCCAAATTTCAACCCAAAGCTGTTCAAGTCTAACTGTTACAGATATTTTATGAACAGAAGACACCAGTAATCTGGTGTGTGGATTATATTTTTTCATTTGTTTTTCCTTCTTCCGTTCTGTTATTTAAAAAAAAAAATGGTAGAATACTCAATGACAGGGTTAAGCATATAACAATGGAGCTAGTTTGAGAAGAACAAGGGGGATTTAGGAAGGGTAAAGGTTGTGTAGATCGGGTCTTTGTTCTAAGATGTTTAGTGGAGAGCTATCTCGAGAAGGGAAAGAAAGTGTATGCTGCCCTCATGGACTTGGAGAAAGCATATGCCAGAATAGGTAGGCAAGCTATGTGGAAGGTATTAAGAATATATGGAGTGGAGGGGAAATATTTGAGTGCTGTGAAGAGTATGTACGAAGGAGCTAGGGCTACGGTTCGAATGGATGGTGAGCTGAGTGAGTTCTATGATCTAAATGAGGGACTGAAACAGGGTTGTGTGATGTCTCCATGGCTGTTTAATATATACATGGATAGGGTTGTAAAGGAGGTGCAAGGTAAGGCGGTGGATGTGGGGGTGGCTCTAGTGAATAAGGGTGAGATGTGGAAGATTCCGATGTAGCTGTTTGCTGATGATACAGTATTGTTGGGTGAAGGTGAATGGGAGTTGCAAGGTTTGGTGAATGAATTTGGGACAGTGTGTAGGAAGAGGAATCTGAAAATTAATGTAAACAAGAGTAAAGCTATGGTGTTTGAGAGGAATGAAGTAACAGAATGCACAGTGAGGTTGGACTGTGAGGATAGGGAGAATGTGAGTTCATTCAAGTACTTGGGTATGTGATGAATAAGGATGGAACTTTTGGAGATGAAGTGCTTGAAAGGGTACAGCAGGGAAGGAAGGTTGTTGGTTCACTGAAAGCGGTGATAAGAAATAGGGAGGTGAGTATGGAAGTTAAGTCACTGCATGATAGTATTGTGATCCGTACCCTGAGGCATGGAAGCGAGGCATGGACCTTGCTAGAGGTGAACAAGTCAAGAGCGAGAGCAGTTGAAATGAGATACCGGAGAGGAGCATGTGGAGTGACATGGAGGGACAGGTAAACGAATGAAGAAGTGAAGGAACGTTGTAGGGTGGATGTGGATGTGGTTGAGAAGATTAGGAGAAATACACTGAGGTGGTTTGGACATGTGGAGAGAATGGAGAACGAAAGACTGACAAAGAGGGTGTATGTAAGTGAGGTGGAGGGAGGGAGAGGGAGGGAAAGACTGAGGATAAGGTGGAGGGATGGAGTTGAGAGGTATATGAGGGAGGGGGGAGTGAGTTTGGAGGGCAGTCAAATGATGGGTGGCAGAGTGACTTGGAGGCGTTTTGTCTGCGGCCACTTTTTCCCGGTTTAGGGCGTCGGGCTATAGATAGATATAGAAAAAAAAAATATCTTCACTTTTACTGACTTGCTTTTATATTTTCGCTGTATCTAATTTTTTTCTTTTACTTCATGACATTTCCATATTTTAAGAAGTTTAGTTCACCTGATGAAGATGTTGCACATTCGTCCAGATGTGAATTAGTCAGGTTCAGTCGAGATTGAATACTCCCTCGATAATCTTTTCCATTTCAGAAATGGAAGGACTTACTCCCGGGATATCATTCAGTTAGCTGAGTCACAAATACCTGTCTCTGTTTCATCGACTAATTCCATTAATGTAGATTTTTCATACCCAACCCCGAATACTTTACATACCGTATTTCTCATTTATCTTCTGACAGACTCACTTTCCTTATACTCTCCTGCCATTCACAAACTTGTGTTACAGGAATAACTGTTCTTAACATTCCTTATCCTTCAACTTCTGTAACTATGGCAAGTCAGTTAAGTCCACCTCCTGCACTTCAAACAATCGTCTTGGGAGTTGCATCACGTCCTAAATATACAGGTATGAATCCCGCTGTTATTGTTTATGGTTTCATTAGTGATGTCCCGTCTGCAGTTGCAAACTAGAGGGGCACTCAGTGGACCTCATCGCTCTGACAAGGACAACGTAATTTCCAAACCACCGGTAATAGTGGGTAAAATTTTTTCATCACTGATTAGGGTTTCACAAAAAATATCTTCCGCATCCAGAATCTGTAATACGATCCGGATCGATCTCAAAAGTTAACCGATTGTTCCCTGGGACATGGGCTATTGACCTCACCAAAATTGCTCCAAATCTCTCATTTAATATTTGAGTAATCGTGCTAACAGACAAACAAACAAATAAACAAACAGAGGTGAAACTTTTCTTGTCGAATAGAACAAATGACTTTCAACAGACACTGGTAAGAAAGCATTCCTTAGAAGCAGGGTAGATGATGGTTATTCGAGAATGGGTTCTCTCATAAGACATAGATTCTTGGAGATGTTTACCTCCTTTGATGAACCATGTTCCAAATTCATAGAATTTTTTGTAACCACACAAAAGCAGGATGTTTGATGAGCATCTGCAGACTGTTGCAAGGTATGAGGCACGATAGGTTCATCCCTCCACACTGATACACTCCTAGAGACAGCTGCGGTATCGGCCGCGGCAGCACCTGAACCTTTTGAGGCAATGCGAAACAGTCTTTGGACGGAAGCTGCTGCTGCGAGAAAAAACACTTCAACTTTAAATATTGTAGCAATGTTATTTACTTATGTCAAGTTCCTAAATCATTTTAACAAGGATGAATTAAGTTTTCTGCTGGAGATGGCATACTGATGTTAGCTGCACAGATAGAAGAGAAACTTGGTATCATACTTACCGAGACAATTTATCCAGTTCAACCAGGTACTAGCCCAACACCTGTTTCTCAGTCTCAAGGTCAAGGACACGTTTCGTGTCTACTGAACAGACAAAATGTCACATCCCGTTCTACAGCAATGTCAGGTGCAAGGCCTGCATCACAAAATAGATTCATGGACATGCCAGATCTAAAAGCAGAACTATAACAGCAGGCCCGTAGCCAGCGGGGGAGGAGAGAGAGAGGGTCGCACGACCCCCCTCCCCATCTGCCTAAAGGTTCACTTTGTCATGGTCTGTTTCTTAAAATGAGTGCAAATAAAAAGCCACTCTCTTTTGCTTAGAAATTTTGTGCTACTTCTCAGCATCGCTTATGCATAAACCCAGACCACCATAGCAAGCATGCAGCAGACCTTTGACCAACTGGCTGCTATTCAAGTCCAAATTCAGCAGAAAAGCCCCCCCCCCTTTCGAAAAGTCTGGCCAAGGTCCTGAACAGTTTGTTGGTATTGTAAATGCTCAGGTCATCGAGTAGCTTGCTGTTATAAAAGACCTGAAGATGAACGAGGACAAAGGCGTCATGGCAGCTCACTTTCATGATCACTTATTAACACGTACTGTACTTCCCACAACAGTCATCATTCCACTAGTGAGTGTCGTGTCCTTGCCAACACACAGTCAGGGGAAACCCCGTCCCAGTAACAATAGAATCCTCCATAACGACACAAAATTCAGAGCTCCCCATATTGATCCTCTGACCCACTTATGTGTGGTTATCTTAGGTTATTATGAAGAAGTCCCTAAATCATTATTTATGGACTCAAGGTCAGTGATGAACTAAACATATGAATCCTCCCTACACAGTATCAAGAAGATCAAAAAGGTTGGATGCTTGAACTCCCTGACATTCGCCTCCCTGGTGATGATGGCTCAGAATTTTATGTGAAGGGCAAGGTAACTCTTCATTTTTTTTATGCAAGAAAGAAGGAACCAAAGGCCAGGAGCCTGTAAATTGTTTTCCAAGAAATAATAAAAAAAAAAAAAAAGAGATAAGAGAGCCAAGTTCAAGAACTCTTCATTTCCAGATTCGTGGACACACTGCATTTGAAAACTGGAGATCAGAGGCATCAGGATATACAGATGGAGACAGTTCCATAGTTGACCTGTTGCTTATATGAAGGACTGGGAATAATGGTTAACTCTTGCATTAGAGAGTTGGACAGAAAAGGGATGAGAGTTTGTTGCTAGACGGGTGCTACGCACCCGCTGTAGTTGAGGAGGGATGCAAGCAGACAGTTCAGACGAGCAGTGACCATTGAATTAGCGACAGAAAAGTGATAAAGATGCAACAGCGCAGCGATGATACAGAGCTTGAAGGGAGCCAGTAAGAGGAGTGTTGATAAGCCAAAAAACCTTTGACTCCACCTTGTTGAGAAGAGCTGTATGTGGGAAGCCTCCCCACACATGAGAGTTGTACTCTACACAGGGGCGAATCAAACCAGTGTATAAAATAAACACCCTTCAGGGGTAAAGAAGACACAGAGTTGGCTTAGCACACCACGTCTCTTGGAAGCAGATTTTTCGAGAGGTACTATGTTCTTTTCAAGATAAATCCCGAGAGAATGAGACCCAAAGTATGTTTAAAGATGATGCAGGATTAAGCTGGATATTGTTAAAAATTAGAGGTGCTCCTGTGGAAGACTTTGTCCTGTTGATAAATGTAAGAACAGAGTTTTTGAGGCATTAAAAACAAGATTACTTTTACTGCAATCAGAGATATGAATCAAGTGCCATAGCCATATCCTTTGTTTGTTTAAGTAAATGCTGAGGTGGATGCTGTGGGAAGCGAATAGAAAGGGGAAGGGTGGAGTTATCACCATATGACTGGGTAGGGTCAGATGTACAGCTTAGAAGGTCACTAATGAACAAAGGAAAGAAAACTGGTGATAGGAGAGAGCCCTGAGGAACACCACTATTGGCAGCTGTAGGAGAAGAACAGAGGCCGTCTACAGCAGCAACTATAGAACGACCAGAAAAGAAGCTAGAGATAAAGGCACAGATAGAAGGATAGAAACAGGAGAAGGGCAGTTTGGAAATTAAAGATATATGCACGACACGATCGAAAGCCTTTTAAGATGTCAAGTGTAATGAAAAAGCTTTCGGCAGAGTCCCGAAAGGATGATGACCAGGAGTCTAAAAGGTAGGTGAGAAGATCGCCAGTGGAGTGTCTCTGACGGAACACACACTGATGATCGGAAAGAAGTTTGTGAAGGAAAGATGCTTTATTTATTTATTTATTTTAAGAATAGCCTCAAAAACTTTTGAAATGCAGAATTTTTGAGCAATTGGGTGACAGAGAGTTGGGAATGGTCACTCTTCTTTGGATAGGCTCAAGGAGAGGAAACTTCCAGGAAGAAAGAAAGGCACAAGTTGATAGCCAAAGGGAAACGAGCTTATCTAGGCAGGATGTAAGCACAGAAGCACAGTTCTTGAGAATAACAGGAGGGACCCCATCAGGCCCATATGCCTTCTTAGTATTGAGTCCAGTGATGGCACAGAAAATATCAATTGAAGAATTTTAATGTCAGCCATGAAGAAGTTAGAAGGGGGAAGTGATGAAGGGACAGCGCCAGAATTGTCTAAGTTGAAAATGGAGGAGAACTCTGAGCGGAGAATTCTGCTTTATCAGTAGAAGCAATAGCTATAGAGTCATCAGGATAGAAAAGAGGTGGGAAGGATGATGAAGTAAAGTTGTTAGAAAGGTTTTGGGCAAAGTGCCAGAAGGAGTGGGAAGAATTCGAGTTGGAGAGTTCAGAGCATTTAGTACGGATGAAATTATTTTTAGCAGAACGAAGAACAGATTTAGCACGATTCAGAGCTGAAACAAAAGAGATGAGATTCAGGAGTGGGTTGGCTCCAGTGCCTTTTATAGGCCTTCTCCTTGTTGTGGACAGTATTAACCCACCCTGTCCCGACCGATTTTCCACCACTGACTCCCCCCAGTCCTGACCAATTTTGGAAAACAATTATTTGGCTCAAACCTCCACTTTTGGTGAGAAACATCGAAAATTCATAGAGAAATCGCTCACCTGAGGTTTAAAATACTCGATATAGTTAGCAGTACCTCTTACCTTACTGGGTTTTCTATCAGGCTGGCTCCAAAGAAAGCGAGTTCTATGGGAGAGTAACTATTCCACACCACTCATAAACTGTACTTATTTATTTATTTGGTACGAATTTATATGTAGTACAAGAGTATATTGGTTTTCACACAGTAATATAGGCAATATAAGCACTGTTCCACTCACCAAACACAACATACCTGACCTTTATTGGCAACATTACCTGATCATCATTTCTGACTGTTTCTTCTTCTGATGCCATGTAAACTTTGTCCTCCACATTGTCATTGATTGGGGAATCACTTTCGTACTGTGGCACGGCATGTCTTTACTGGCCAGGTCACTGATAATAGGTGAATTACCGAGACAATGGCGTGCGGGAGGGGAGGTCATGTGGGGTAGGGCATTGTCCCTGCCTGGCATCTTGTAGAGGAAGGTGTCCCGTGTATACGTGCCAAAAATCACATGCGAAAATTGAAAATTGTGCAAATTAGGGACCTTGCAATTGATGCGCATTTATATATGTCAATGGGACTGACAGTGACAAAACGTGTGGACGTACTGTATATATACATCAACGGGACACGGCAGGTTAAATACTTCACAGTTGAGTCTTATGTCACAAATTCAGATATTTTGATTGGTTCTGACATTATAGCTCAACATTCTATTGAACTGATACCTGCTTGTAGTAGCATTACAGTAAAGGGATTTTATATATCAGGCATGAATTACTCACAAACTGTCCTTTCATGATAAATTTGGTGACAGTCCACTTTAACTCCTACTCCATAACCACCAGTAAAGAGTCCACAGGTTCAGTAGTGATGTGATCGACACTTGTCTGAGACACTACCCACCACCATGACAACGAGGAAGGATGCATTACTTGCTACAGCAACAGTGATTATGTTATGTGGACAGCAAAGGCAACGAAGAAACTATCATCATCGATTTTGGGGGCGTCCATCAATTTGACCCAAACCCTCTGGTGAAAGGCAAAATTTAACTGATGTCTTGATTGGGGATGATGTTGGATTGTTGCTGGGACATCTAGGGACACATGCATTATTCCAGAATTTCATCAGGATGTCAAAGTCAGACTTTGAACGCCTACTCAGCAATATTGGACCTACTATGAACAAAGTGGAAACGAGGCTCAGAAAACCAATTCCGCCTGCTGACCGCATGGCAGTGTCTGAGTTAACTGGTTACCGGTGATTCATACCGCATTCTATTACCTGTTCGAAGTATCCAAACAGTCAATCTCTCATATGGTGCCATAAGTGTGCATTGTACTTGTCACTGTCTCAGTGAGTGTGTGAAGATAAGGCTAATATACTGTACATGTACATCTCGACACTCACAAGTCACCACACTAATAGAGTTGAAATATGTCATTATGAATGATAATGTAGTGTAAACAGATGTGTAATATCAAGTCTGACATGCTCCACACGGTTTATTACCATTAAATTCATGTTAGATTCATGATGGCAGTTGTATGCCTTGTCCACACCAGTGCTATCAGCATGAGTTAGACCAGGTTACCAACCTGTGTGTGACCAGATTCGTGGCAGAGTTGGACCCATGTTCCAAACACATGTTTCGAGCATGTGTGGTAGCAGTGGGTCCCAGGAGCCTGGGTACAGTCGACCCAAGAAGTGACGGCAGAGTATCCAGAAGTTTCCGGTCAGCAATAATGTACATACTTTTCCTCAAATCTTAACAAGGAGAAATCTATTATGTAAAATTGTTACAGAAAACAATATTTAATGCAAAAGTACCGTAATATTTCAAAAATGTAGGAATCAGTTCGTTAGTCACGATAATAGGAAATCCTAAACGGAACTAATTGAAACGTCAGAACTATCGCTCAGGGACAGTCAGGAATAAATTGCGGAGTTCATATTCATATGTTAACACCATAATTTTTTAGTAGCGTAAGACTAAAAAGAAATGCGCTTTAATAATCAATTATAATTAGTCATAAAGTATTTCCCGTTACAATACTAAAGAATAATTTAAAGTCATTTGTTTCCGTTTTTGTTGTCTTCATGGACAGAAAGCGGGAATGCAGCGTAAGTTAGTAGGCTATTTTAAATGGTTCGGTTAACATGCACGGAAGGAAACAAACTTTTATTCAAAGACATGCAGTTATTACTCTGCATTTGGCCAGTTATTCATTAAGAAAATTCTTTTGAAGTTTTAATATAACCCAGAGGACTATCAATGAATGAAAAACAAGGAAAACCTCGAAAATTTGCCGAGACTCGGAGCTCCTTGGATAATGACAAACTTGTGTCATAGGCTAGTATCCACAGTGGTTAAACTATTGGCAAGAGAAGTAAAATGCAAATGTTCATAAACAAGGCACTGAGTTCAAAACTTTCAGACCAGCATTTTCAGTTAAGCAGGACACAGAAGTTTATTTTAAAAGATACTAGAGACTATTAGATAAAAAGATTGTGCTTTTGCATTGCAGGAGTATAAGCTCATGCTTTCGTTTTCTTCATTGCCTAGTCACCCTAGTGTATGAGAAAAGAGTAAAACCTGTCATATCTTCTTACAGCTTAAAATAATTTTGCATCTGTTAGGAATAAAGTCGCTATAAACGAGGGGAAGACAAGGAATAAAGGTAGAATGGTCTTGCTGCTGCTGCAGGTAGGGTATCATTACTAAGATAAACTTCATTGTTCCGGCATCCTTGTTGTTGCTATATCATCACCACAGCAATTCAAAATAAGGTCGTGTATTGCAATCACAAGAGTTTTTCTTAACTGGTCTTCGAAACTAGAGCATTTTGTATTTGAAATCCTAGGAAGCATATACGTCAGGAAAGGAGGTTGCGCTGCGCTCCGTGCGCGGAGTAATACATTACACATTCGTTCAAATCGGGGGACGTATATCCGAGTGTTAACTTCTAATATATCACTACCTCATGTTATTCATTTTACGTAACTCTTAGTGTGATATAATATATATTTTATTTTATATGACGTAATGGAGGCACAGAAGTTTTACCATATATTCACTAAGTTTTCATTGAACGTATATCAGTGCAGAGTGACCGAAGCAATCTGAAACTCTGCCATCACTTCTTGGGGAGACTGTACAATGAAGAAACGAAAACAGGAAATACAAGAAAAAAGAAAATAACAAGAAAAAGAGAAAATGGTAATTAAAAATATAATAGAAAAATGAAAAAATGCTACTGGAATGGGAAACAAGAATAATAATTCTTAAAAGAAAAAGGAAAACTAATAGAAATAAATAATATGGACTGAAATTTTATATTATCTTGTGATGTGTGTGTGTGTGTGTGTGTGTGTGTGTGTGTGTGTGTGTGCAGACACGTGCACAGGGGATGGCTACAGGGGCTTGAGCCCCCCATTTGTCCCATAATACCCCCAAGTGCCCTTTTTTTTCCAACTTACATTAATTATTGTGTATTCAATCTTCTAGAGCCTACAGTACCAAATAAATAGTATTTAAGGGACACGCCCAGTCTAGCTGATTATCACAATAAACTTATGTATTCAGCATTACTGAAGACAAAAAGATTTACATAAATAAGTGTGAACGAATTTTTAAATTAGAAACAATATTGAAAGAAAAAGAAAATGACAAAATTTAAGGTGAAAAAGAAAGGAAGAACAGAAAAAGAGACAGAAAAAAAGAGAAAAAAAGCAAATTAGAACAACAGTGATGAGAAAGTCAAGGCCGTGGAAATTATAGTAAACCAAGGGTAATGTGTTGCTGTAAATTACAACACAGGGATTAGCAGCACCCGGGTGCCCATGTGTCACACACACCAGCCCATCTGTCTTAAACTTGCCTCCTAATTTCCTTGGTGGAGAGGTGGGGAGGAGGATGCAAGGAGGGAAAGAAAAAGAGAAATGTGGAAAGAGAGACAGAGAGACAGACAGACAGACTGGAGGGATGGCGCGCGAGGGTGTGTGTGTGTGTGTTCCCTCATTTTTGTATTACGATACCGTTGGCAATGCCTGGCTGAGGGCATGCCAACCACTGACTTTTGTTTTTATGTACTTGTCACACGTTTTTATATCGCCAAAAGTCTCACCTGGGAAATTCGGTTACGGCATGTGTCGGAGGATATATTTGTCTCTGTGTGTTTATTATTATTATTTTTTTATTTGTCTTTAGGACTCGGCAAGACACACGAAGAATAGGAAAAAGTCATTACCGGCTCGCCGTTCTCCTGAGATCATAATAATCATCCAAATCCTATTCCTCAGTCATACGTAGTGTGCGAGTGATCCGGAAACAGGAAGAGGACAGCACTATAACGGAACTATAAACAGAATACCGAAGGGAATGGGCCACACACCCATTCCCTCATCATGGAAGCTTCCGTAATTCTCGGTTCCATCCCACAGGGTTAGCGACCAATACAAAAATGTTGCTTCAAACCACCTTTGCAAGATTAAAAAACAGGAGAGGGTGGGGGGGAGTTGCAATCCTTGATTCGGGTGTCTCCACATAAACTCTGTGTGGTCATTTTCTATTATTACGTCAGTTCTTTCTCTTTGTCGTCTTATGACTTGATTATGTTACACATTCACTTTCCACTTCCATCTACCTCTTTCTAGGCATTGCACGCCGACTCCTACCGTCTTCATGTATTCCTTTCACCTACCTCCTTCTATCCATTCTCTCATTGTGACTAAATCAACCGAGGACACTCTCTTCTACCCCTTAATCTATTCACTTAATCTAACTCAAGAGCTCCTACACAATATTAATAATCCCATCCAACCCAATGTACGCTCATCATACAGTATACTGGTATTCCATTACATTTCGACTACTACTGCCCTCACTCATACTTTTCAGTTTCTATGTTATTCCAAAGTCTCGCGTCCACATACTAAGGTGGACACAGCTCCAGGCAGTCTCCTCGTAGCCTCAGTACCCAGGTTTTCATAGCATCAGCAACCTTATGTCCTTGAGTTACCCTGCCGTCCTCTTTCTTTACACACCGACCGTACCTCTCTGTTCTGCCACTACACTTTTGTACTTAGCTCATCAACTACTCTTAGTCCCTCTCCTCTCACTGAAACATTACACCGTGAGACTCCTTTTCTGTAAATAACTGTTATTTTGCTTTTATCAATATTTATTTTCGGATTATGCCGCTCAGATACTATATTTTATCATCCAGTCCTTGCTGTCCCATTTGGAGCGTGGAAGGCCAAGGTCAGACTACTTAGTCCGAATATTTAGGGCTAGTGACAAGTCGTTTACCCTGAGTGGCTTTAGTAATTAAAAAAAAAAAGAACCAACCCTTGTAATGCTTGTGGCTGAGTGGCTTTAGTCATTAAAAAGAAAAAAAAAAGTACCAACCCTCGTAATGCTTATGAACCAAATCAAGTGGGGCCGTCTTAACCAGTAAGCAGCCATTTGATTTATGGCTATGACCCATTGTGGTAAACGGTTACCTGGGCTACAGGAAACTACTGGACTACTTACTTAATACAGAGTTATCAGAAACTAAAAATGTATAGTTCACACACGTACACTATTCAAAGAGTTTTTAACAAGTCTAAAATAATTCAATTAATTTTCAGCAAGCAACACATACATACTACCTTTACTCTTCATTCCTTACGCCTTGTTTCTCCTCTTTTCTTCCCTCTTTCTTCTGTTCTTCACCTTCCTTCATTTTCCTTCTCTGCCTTTAGTCTTCCTTCATTCCTCCTTGTTCCTCTTCCATTGTCTTCTATTTGCCTGTGAATTTCTGCATCTCCTCTCCCCGCCTCCTGTCTGGCCTTCCTCTGTTACGCTTGGAGTCCGGTCAGTTAGCCTCTTGCTCCATCAGTTATCCCGTATTCTTGTCACATGACCTGCCCACCTCCATTTCTGTTCCTTTATCACTTCTATAATGTTTTTGACTTTAGTCTGCTCTCTCACCCAAGTTTATCTTGTCCTGTCCTTTAACGATATTCCCAACATTGACCATTCCATTGCTCTTTGAGAACAGATTAGTTGATTTTCCATCGATCTGGTTACTCTCAAGGTCTCACAACCGTACGTCATAGCTGGAATTATATATTCGTTATATATTTTTCACTTAATTTATATTGGCAAGCTACTTTTCATGATGTCTATTTGTTTACCAAAAGTTTTCCAACCAATTGTAATGCATCTTTATATTTCGGAATCATGATCTTCGATTACTTTTCGTATTTACCAAAAGTAATTATGCCTCTCGACTTAATAAAGAAATTTTTTGTTTATTCTGATGACACGTTTTGGTGTATTTTAATTCACTATTACTTAAGTGTTTACTCCAGTTCATCTTTTGCCCAATTTTGAGATTTTCTCTGTGTAGGTCATTTAACATTTCTTGCAACGTTTCTGTTGTTTCTAGGATTAGAACACTGTTATCTGCTAGTCTTAAAAGGTTTACGTTTTCTCCAATTATGTTTCCTCATTTGTTCTCCCAATCTTACTTCTGGAAATACTTTCTTTGCATTATGTAAATAGTTTTGATGAATTTGTATCTTTCTTATGAACGCGCTTCTCACTCTTAATTTTTCCGAGTCTTTATGTAATTTAACTGTAGCAGTTCCTCTTTATATATGTTTTCGAGCAGTTTTTCAGTGTTCTCATTTACTCCCTGTTCACACAATGAATTAACAGATGTTCTGGGCTCCACTCAGTCGAAAACCTCTTTCTTAATCAGCAAACCTAAGCACAGTGGTTTATCATATCCAGTAGTTTTCTCATTTAGCTAATTCATTAGATGATCAGTAGTCAAATACCCGCTTCAGGATCCTGCCTGTTCACGAGGTTGGTTTTCTTCCAAATTTGTTGTTATATTGTCCATAAGGACTTCAGTGCAGATCTGGTAAATACCTGTAAATAGTAATATGCTCATGTTTCATACTAAGATCTTTTGAGTCGCTTTTTTTTTTTTTTTTTTTTTTTAAGGCAAAATAAATATTGCATTGCTAAATGTTTTGGATTTTTTCTTCTTTATACACCGAGTAAATAAGTGGGCGAGCCTGATTTGTACTTCTACTGCATCCGACACTAAATCTGCCGCTATTCCATCTCCTGGGGCCTTCCCTCTTCTCATACTTTTAAGAGAAATTATTACTCCGTTATTTCACTTGTGTCAGGTGAAAAGGTAACGATTGGTACTATTGTCTTTGATGCATACAATTCTTTATAAAATTGTTTTAATCTCTTCACTTCTTCATTATCCTATCTCTGCATATGATGATTTCACCGGTTTGTCTTTCAGTGATATGATTTGTTGCTTTCCGAGTGCCATTTTACTCTGGACCTGTTTCAGACTTTTTTTTTTTTTTTTTTCGTTTTCTGATGGTTTCTTTGACCTGGTCCATGTTTCTTCTTGTTTTTTCTTCTGTCTCTTATTGACTAGCTAATTTAATTCCGCTCGTTCTGTTGCAGCTTTGTTTTTGCTTTCATTTCATTTCTTCTTTTTCATGGGTTCGAGCGTCTTTTCTCAATACTTTTTGCCTTTGGTTATATTAGCTTTCCCTATTACCTCCGCTGATTATGTTTTTTTTTTTTTTTTTTTTTTTCGTGTCTTATTCAACTCATTAATTTCACACTCAGCATAAGTTAGAGCCTGAATTCTGTTCGTTATTTCTAACTGGAAAGCTGCTTTGTTTTCACTTGCATTTATTTGACAAATCTTTGTATGTTTAATAATCTTCCTTTCACTTCTGAAATTGAATCAGGCTGTGCAATCCACCATTCTGTGATCACTTCCTATGTTTACTTTGTTGATAACTGTGACGTTTATGATCGTGTCACCTTATCTGCCATAATGAAGTCGATTTCATTCTTTGTTTCTCATTTGGACTTCTCCAGCTTCTTTTCTCCCAGTTCTTTTGTGAAAGAATGTATTCATTATTCTCATGTAATGAATTTCATCAAAATTTGCGACCGTTTCTCCTTTCATTCCTCTCTCCTACTCCAAATTTTCCCATACTTCTCCATTTTCACTTCCCTAAATTTTGCATTGAAGTCTCCCATGAGTATAGTATATGTGGTCTTTTCTTCTTCCATAATCTGGGACAAGTTGTCATAGAATGTTTCTTTTCTTCATCTGAGCATAGAATGTTCCTTTTCTTCATCTGAGCTTTGAGAAGTCTGTGCATATACTTGTATTACTTCAGGGTGTGTTTTTTTTTTTTTTTTCTTTTTTGGCATAGTCTAATAACAGTCCATGCTACTATCTCAGATTCATTGTTGAAGTTAACAATGTTGTCTGCAACATTTCCGCTAATTTGAAATCTTACACCACTAATTCTTTCATTTTGCTTTGCTCTGTATTATAATTGATGGTTTTTGTACTGGAATGAATTTTTCTATTTTTCTGAGGATCTCACTCGATCTTGCAATATCCTAACTAATGTTTTCTAATGCAGTCATTAAGTTATCAAGGTTGTAATTTTCTGTGAAGCTTCTTGCATTGTACGTATAGATCTTTATGGATTTCTCTTCCAAGGTTTCATTATCAAATAAAGGGAAAACCCACAGCCGACCACTATCACCACTAACCAAACTTGCTTGTGTTGGCTGTCTGCTGTACATGGGTCTGAAGTTTGCATGAACTGGGAGCCTCAATATTTAGTCTAATATCACCTCAATTTGCACCTAATTAAGCAGGGGGCCAAGTCTGAATTTTAACCACCATACTCAGACTTGTGCACATACACTACTTCCAAATATAACTATGGAACTAACTTTTAACTTACGCCTCACTACACCGATATGGGTCTAATACAACTGACAACTACTCAAGCGATACGAAATTGTTTAAACTGTCCCCACCTCACCTGGGAATGAAATGAGTGAAACATAGTCACTTCTGCCTTTTTAACAACAACGTCAGTGTAGAGTATAACAATATGTAAGATATAGATGGCAACGGAACATCATTTAATTTCATGAGATAGAAATAATACGTAATAGATCTTTTCTATGTAACGTCACAAGTCATGTGACTTTTGTTTACGATGCCATAGTGGACGGCAAACTGTCGGACGTATTGAGAAAGAGAAATGCAGATTCCACAATGGTATTCCACTGTTGTGCTTCGGCTGTACGACAAGACAGAAATCTGGAAGTGGGGTAACTATCAGTTTGTAGCCAATGAGGAAAGGTAACAGAAGTGGATAGCTGCCGTGATGAGGGAGAATTGGCTGCCGACGGCCTACACCCAGCTCTGTAGCATGCCTTTCATACCGGGTGAGCCGATGATTTGTGAATAGATACGGACATATTTATAATTCTTAGCAGTTGCAATGTCATGGGATATCTTAATTATGCTAATGTCACAGAGCACAAGACCTACATGGCCATGTCTGTGTGCATGGGAAAAGAGGGGGAGGGTCTATGTGACATGCCTTGTTTTGGTATTACTCCAGAGTTTCACGCAAACGAAATGGTACGTAAACTATATTCTCCATAGCAGTGATGATCAAGAATGTTAGATGCATAAGTAAAACTGATTACATTACAGGTTAGGTCATACTGCAGGTTAGGTTAGGTTAGGTAAGGGTAGGTTAACAAAAATTTTTATTTTTTCAATGTTTTTCAGTGTGATATCGATGTCATGGTGGATCATTTTAATAGCAGTGCAGTACAGAACACCATTCAACACTTCAGTGTAAAACTGGTATATACCACTATGAGTCTGCGTGCTAACGTATGTTACAATTACAACTGAAGCATAATTTCTAGTACAACTATGTATAATTTTCTATTTTATTTAGAAATGAATGTTGCTCCACTGAAAGCCAAACTGACAATACATCTATCTAACTATCTATCTATTGTCAGACGCCTCAATCCCGTTCGGGGTGGCCACAAACAAATCGCTTCCACGTCGCCCTGCCCCCCGCCATTTCACTGTCCCGCTCCCAACTCACACTCACCTCTCTCATATACCTCTCCACCCCATCCTTCCATCTCATCCTCGGCCTCCCCCTCCCTCTTCCCCCCTCCACCTCACTCACATTCACTCTCTTCGTCAGTCTTTCACCCTCCATCCTCTCCACATGGCCAAAACACCTCCTAACGTTTCCTGTCACATCCACATCCACACCACAACGCTCCTTTATATCCTCATTTGTCAACCTGTCTCTCCATATGACTCCACTGGCTCTTCTTAAATAACTCATTTCCACTGCTCTCACTCTTGACTTGTGTCCTTCCAGCAACGTCCAAGCTTCACTTGCATACGTTAGTGTTGGTATCACAATAATGTCATGTAGTAACTTTTTTCACTTCCATGCTCGCTTTCCTGCTTCTTATCACTGCTGTCAAGGAACCAGCAACCTTTCTTCCCTGCTGCACCTTTTCAAGCACTTCACCCTCCAAACCTTCATCCTTACTCATCACACTACCCAAGTACTTAAACGTACTCACATTTTCAAATTCCTCACCATCCAACCTCGCAGTACATTCACTGACTTCACCTCTCTCAAAGACCATCACTTTACTCTTCCCTACATTCACCTTTAGATTCCGTTTCTTACACACTCTCCCAAACTCATCCACCAAGCCTTGCAGCTCTCCTTCGTCTTCACTCAACAACACAATATCATCTGCAAACAACAGCACAGGGATTCCAAACACTACCCTTCTCTCACCAGAGCCACTCCAACGTCCACTACCCTACCTTGTACCTCTTTTATTACCCCATCCATGTGCAGATTGAACAGCCATGGAGACATGACACATTCCTGTTTCAACTCAACCTTCAGATAGAAAAATTCACTCAGTTCACCATCCACACGCACTGCAGCCTTAGCACCATCATGCATACTGTTCACAGCATTCAACAACTTCCCATCCACTCCATATATTCTTAATACTTTCCACACTCCCTGTCTACCCACCCTGTCATATGCTTTCTCCAAATCCATGAAAACCGCATACAACTTCTTTCCCTTCTCTAGAAACTTTTCCACTGAAGATCTACGATTGAATATCTGATCTACACAACCTCTTCCCTTCCTAAAGCCTCCCTGTTCCTCTCCACCTAATTCCTCTGTTCCAGTTAATTACTGTACGATATACATTTTTCACTGAGTATAAAAATACTTTAATTATAAATGAGAGGGTAAATACTGTACTTCCTTCAACAGCCCTTTATATTATCTTTACCAGATATGTACTAAGACTTTTTTTTTTTTAATGGAAAATGGAAAATCATTAAAACTATATTGTTGAAGTCTTTAAGTTTTATGTTGGGGTATTCATCAGCATGAAATAAATGACTTAATTTAAATTTGTGCCAATGTTTAGTTCCATTTGTTATGTAAAACTTAACTTCAACAGTAATATTGACAGTTTTGGCATATACTGTCAATTATGCAATATATGTAAAACTATTTTCAACATATAAAGGCTGTGTGTATGTATCTAGGCCTATAATTACTGAAATTTCCAAAATCAGTAATTTTTTGGGTACATTTTTAGAATTACATCCAACTCACATTGAGGATTAAAATATTCATTTTTCAGTATTTACTGTGATTAATATAAGTCTTATAATCATTTTTGTCGGAAATTAAATTTTTTATACTGTAGCAAATCAAGCTAACCCAACCAACCTAACCTAACCTAACCTAACCTAGCATAACCTAACCTACGACCTAACTTGAAGATTAAGAAGAGAGGGTAACTGCAGTAGGCCAATGGGTCCATGCTAGACTGCTCCCACAGGAGTGGGACTATTCTACCCTGCCTACAATAGCCCCTGCTGGCCCCTGCTAGGAAGCTCCCACAAGAGTGTGACTAATCTACCCTGCCTACAATAGCCCATGCAGACCCATGCTAGGCAGCTCACAGAAGTGTGACTACAAGAATGACAAGTTTTATATGTAACCTATATCTGTCCTATGCTTCTCTAATTTATGCCTGACACTTTCTAAAGGAGCAGCAACTGCATCACTGGGTAACCTATTCCATTCAACTACTCGATTCCCAGTCAGTGTATACAATCCCTCCCCTCTTGGCCCCACATAAATAATTTACTGATTACCAAGATGATTTACATGTATTGTGTGTCAGTTCTAGCGAGATATATTACACATATTTACCTTAAGGGATGCCCCGGTGACCTTTGACGGGGTGTTCACCAAACAGTGGTAGAGATCGCCATATCTGAGATCTGGTTTCGGTTCCCAGTACTTGAAACTGATGAACTTCTCCCTAGATTTGGTGTAAGCGTTCTGCCCCAAACACTTTATCATGTTCCTGTACCGAGCTTGATGGTGCTGATCCAGATTTCTGCATATATCTGACAGTTCAATCGCTGACAAACCTGTCTGGACAGCCATTACAGCGAGGAGTTTGCTGTCCAATATGGAGTCGTAAACAAAACCACGTGATTTCTGTGACGTCACTGAAAAAGGTCTTTTCTTTACCAAACGGGAGTGCCAACTCAACTATATTATAACAAACTCATTATATCAAAATAATTTTGGCATATGTGCAACACATGTAGTTAACTCTTGAAATCTGACTGCAAGAAATCATTTGAAAAAATATATACCTGTTTCTGGGTATTTAAGAAAGCGGCCAGGAAACAACCTTAGATACGGCCAGTTACTGGTAGACGTCGGCGGAATAATTAAGCATTTTTAATCCTCATTGAGAACTTTCCGAGATAAGTTTATAGAAATGCCCAGTGTAATATTACCTATATGATGTATTTATCATTTGCATATTCAGATATTCTTCTTTCATTAAATAACAGTCTAGTAAAGGATTTAGTCAGAAATAAAAGACATCATTTTATTTTGAAAGAACTTACTAGATTTGTTTTGCTTGCTGTACTGCATAATATTGGAACCAAACAGAATATACTATGGCCGCCATTTGACGAGTTTTGCCATCTTACCTCTGAGTGTGTGCCCTCTAGTTTGCAACATAAGCCACAATATGACATGGTGTCAGGTGTGGCAGATCCCAAAGCACTTATTGGCAAGATTGTACGTTGTTCTACTTTGAGGGGGGAAAAGAAGCATTTACATCGTCGGCGTGACTCTGCTGCTGTTGGCGTCTACTTGTGGTACCATAGGTGATAATCGAGTACAAGGACCTCTTTCCTTAGAAGGTAATTCCGCTGAAAACTGGAAAGTGTTCTTACAAGAATTTGAGATACACCTGTATACCTCATTAGCTCAGAAAAAAATGAAAAGAAGGATGAAGTTAAAATCGCCCTCTTACTTCACTGTGGAGGAAGGGAATTACTGGACATTTTCAATACACTGTCTATTGAGGAAGATGACAAAAAGAATTACAAGAAACTGATTGCTGGCCTTAATGTACATTTTGAGCCAAAGAAGTATGTAACCCACGAAAGGTATTTATTCAACACCAGAGTGCTGCAGCCAGGTGAGTCTTATGAGAGTTTTGTCACAGACCTAAGAAAGAGGGTAAAAAATTGCAATTTTGGCACACTCAGAGACGAATTAATCAGAGACAGTATTATTTGCGGCATTTTTGATGAAAATCTCAGAGGTAGATTGCTAAGGTTAGATGAATCAACTCTAGAAGTGATGAAGCAATGTAGAATTCATGAAGTAAGTGAACACATGAAAGAACTGACTGCTGCAGCAAACCCTAAAATTCACTCAGTCAAGGCCAAGCCTAAGCCTAACCAAGAAGATGTTCAGCTGAGTGGCCCCATGGGAACTGAAGACAAACCAACGTGCAATTTTTGTGGTTTCCGGCACGTTCTATGTTGCAGTCTCTGTCCTACAGCGGTTAAGGAGTGTTTGAAGTGTGGACGACAAAGGCATTTCCAGAGTAGATGCACATACAAGGGAACGCAGAAACACCCCAAGAGGAACATTCGGCACACCTACAGATAAGACGACGAGTCATCTGGGTCTGACGAGGGGTGTGAGAAAGCAGTGTCCTGCCTCTACATTTGCAGAAAGGGTCGCGCACCTAAGGTTCATTCTTGTAAGTCACATAGGAGATGTGAAGAGGATTTCGTCACACTTAAGTTTCCTGATCATGATGTTGCATCTAATGCTCAATTGGATACAGGAGCGGAAATGAGTGTAATACCCAGTAGTATTTACTATAAAATGAAACAAAGACCCAGACTCTTGAGAACAAAGACTGTCCTTGTAGCTTTCACAGGTGACAAAGTAAAACCAATTAGGAAGATTGAGATTATAGGCACCCATGACTCTAAGATATACAATTTGTGTTTTATATTGTAGAGTTTGAGTGTATTCCTTTGCTGAGTAAAAGTACCTGTGGAATTTTAGGTGTGGTAAAGTTAGTAACACAACTTGCTGATGTGTCAAACTCACTCTCTCTTGTAATCAATATTAAATATGTTGATGTTTTTGAAGGTCTGGGATGTCTTAATGGTGCAATTCATTTAGATACAGATCCTAGTGTAACTCCAGTGGTACATCCTCCTAGAAAAGTTCCTGTGGCTTTATGAGGATGTCTCAAAGATGAACTAATTGAGATGGAAAGACAAGGAGTCATAATCAAAGAAAGTAGTCAAACTGATTTGGTCAATAATGTGGTTACAGTGGAGAAAGGTGATAAACTGAAGGTGTGTCTGGACCCAAGGGACCTAAAAAAAGATTTAAAAAGACAACACTACCCACTACCCACCACTGAGGGTATCCACTAGACTGGCTAATGCTAAGGTGTTTTCTTTGCTAGATGCTATCAAGGGTTTTTGGCAAATTCAGGTAGGTGAAGAATCTCCTAAATTATTGACTTTTAACATGCTTTGGTAGGTACGGCTATTTACGTCTTCCCTTTGGAATCAGCCCAACACCCGAGATCTGTCAGAAGCGTATGCATGAGTTGTTTGATGACTTAGAAGGAGTAGAAATAATCATAGATGATATACTGATTTATGGCTGTACTGATGAGGAACATGATGCGAGATTAGACCAGGTCCTACAAAGATGTAGAGAGAAAAACCTGAAGTTCCACCCAAGGAAGCTTAAGCTAAAGACTAATCATACATTGGCCATATACTAATTAAAGATGAATTAAAGCCAGATCCAAAGAAAGTAGAGGTAATTTCTAATTTCCCTGCCCCTAAAGACAAAACTGAACTGTTGAGATTGACGGGCATGATAAATTATTTAGCCAAGTTTGTACCAAGAATGTCAGAAATCAATGAGTCTCTAAGAATATTATTGGAGAAAGATGCTGATTTCAAGTGGGAACAGGTGCAAGAAGAATGCTTCAATAAACTTAAGAAACTTGTTAGTGAAGCACCAGTTCTAAAGTTCTATGATGTTAGTAAACCAGTCACTCCTACTGTGGATGTTTCTGCCTTTGCTGTTGGAGCTTGCCTTTTACAGGAAGATAAACCAGTGGCCTATGCAGCCAAGTCCCTTACAAAAGCTCAAAGAAACAATGCTCAGATTGAAAAGGAGCTTCTTGCAATTGTGTTTGGGGCTGAAAAATTCCATTCATACTTATACGGGAGAACCCAGATCACTGTTGAGTCTGATCATAGACATTTGGAGACCATTAAAAAAAAACACACACACACACTCCTCAGCCCCACCCAGGTTGCAACGAATGCTCTTCAGGCTTCAGATGTATTCTTTGGATGTCAAATATAAAAAGGGTAAGGAAATGTATATTGCTGATGCCTTGAGTAGGGTGACTTGGTTGGAGGAGTTAGAAACCACAGGTGATGAAGTTCAAGTGAATTTGGTTAGTGTACCTGATGGAGATTTTTTGCTTGACTTTGGAATGCTCAGAGAAAAAACTAAAGAGGACATAAGTTTGCAGTTACTGGAAGAAGTTGTTATGGAGGGTTGGCCTGAAGTTAAGGCACAAACCCCAGTTGAAATCCATGCGTATTGGAACTTTAGAGATGAAATGATTTATGTTAATGGTCTGTTATATAAATTTAACAGAATTATTGTTCCTAAAGAGTTGAGGAAGCAAGTACTCAGAAATCTGCATAAATCCCGTCAGGGTATAAAGAAATCATTAAGATTAGCTAGAGACCTTGTGTACTTGCCTGGAATGAGTGCAGAATTAAAGGACTTGATTAGCACTTGTGAAAATTGTAATGCTTTTAGTAACCACCAAGTAAAGGAAACCTTGATGCCCCTTGATGTACCACAACTACCTTGGCAAAAGGTGGATGCAGACCTATTTGAGCGTTATGGCAGACAGTACCAGTTACTTGTTAATTACTATAGGAAGTTTGTAGAGTGTGATGAACTAGAAACTACTCATGCAAGTACCACTGTATGGTGTCGTAAGTGCCAGTTTGCAAGGCATGGAATCCCTCAAACACTGCATAGTGACAATGGGCCCCAATTTACTTCTAAAGTGTTTCAAAAATTTTGTAAATCCTATGGCATCGTTCACACTTCTTCATCACCCTACCACTCAAAGAGTAATGGATTGGGGGAAAGGGGTGTTCAGACGGTGAAAAGGTTGATGAAGAAAGCTCTGAAAGATGGTAAAGATGTTCATTTGAACCTGTTGGACTATAGAAATACTCCATTCATAGGAACAGCGAGCCCATCTCAGTTACTGTTTGGGAGGAGGACTCGTACCACTCTCTCGACAGCTCACAAACTATTGCAACCTGAAACTCAAGATCCATTGACTATTAGAACCATGCTAAAGGAGTCACAAGAAAGGCAGAAACTGTTCTATGACAAGGGTTCCAAGGAACTAGATAAACTTGAAGAGGGAGATGTAGTGAGAATTAAAGATGGTTTGATATCTGAAGCTAAGAAAGCTGTTGTCGTAGCACCTACTACTCGTAGGTCCTACTTAGTGAAGGATAGTACAGGACAAATTTATAGAAGAAACAGACATCACTTGATCAAGACCAAAGAAAACCTGGCAGTGGACCGTCTAGGCTCTAGTTCCTGTTATGAATCAGGGACATCCCTGGATCACAAACCAGGGTCCCCGCAGAAGATAAGGGGTGGGACACCTACGAGTAAAAAAAGGTTTTGAAGATAAGGTGCCTGGAAATAAATATTGTGATTTAGATTTAAGAGACTCCAGTGTGGTTGAGAATGCTAAGCCAGAGGTAACCGGCACTGGAACATCGAGTTGTAGAATTGATTGTCCCCCAAGAAGGTTAGATCTGTAAGGTTGTGCGGATCAAATCAATTATCCTTTTAGTTTAGGAAGGAATAGCAACTTCAGCATTTGGAGAATAGGAAGATGTAATATCATCTATATGATATATTTATCATTTGCATATTCAAATATTCTTCTTTAATTAAATAAGTCTAGTAAAGAATTTAGTTAGAAATAAAAGACATCATTTTATTTTGAAAGAACTTACCAGATTTATTTTGCTTGCTGTACTGCATGATATTGGAACCAAACAGAATATACTATGGCCGCCATTTGACGAGTTTTGCTCTTCTTACCTCTGAGTGTGTGCCCTCTAGTTTGCAGCATAAGCCACAATATGACACCCAGTAGCTGTGTAAATCCAGGAAAAATTACAAGTAACCTGTGAAAGACTCATTCCAATAGAAAATAAGGAATGTCTGTGCCAGGTTGGTAAATAATTAACTAATAATGAAGGGAATCTGGAGCACGAAAGCGTTAGCATGGAGAGAGAGAGAGAGAGAGAGAGAGAGAGAGAGAGAGAGAGAGAGAGAATCTGATAGAAAAAAAACATTTTTTATTTTTTATTTAATTTATTTTTAGGAGAGCTAAAAAAAATATTAATTTCTTTCACCGTGTCGTGGGCCCCCTGAGGCCCTCTAGCGGACCCCAGTTTGGGAACCTCTGCGATAGAGGGACAGAGATGTCATGCAGTCGCAAAACTGAGTGTGAATGGGTCTGGAGAGTTTTTATAATGCACCAGGACCTGCAGCCAGGTAATTATGTTCCAGTGAATAACGATGATGTAAACAGCAGCCTTTTGACAACTACGTGTCAATTGTAACTGGGTAAGTTATTTATGATATTTACTTATCTGAATATGTTACGTTAACCTGATTTGTAAACAATAAATAGTTACGATATATGAAATATTTAAACTTAACCAGTTTGTCCAATTTGCCCATGAACATAGTCATGTGCATTAATTCCCTTAATGTTGTGGTGTAATAATTACCAGCCTGGAGATCAGGTAATGAAACATATAACAGTTAATACTTAACAGTTCATTAAATTTAGATAATAAATCGGTATGCAGAAACAATTGCATAAAAAAATAAAACAAATACAACTTCAAAAATCTCAGTTGATGAAAAATGGAGCCAGGTATGACAAAGCATATGGCATGCTAAAATCTTAGTTTTCTATTCCGGAGGTAACAGACATTCATATGGAATATTCAGTTAATATGTCAATATCTACAACGTTGGTTCAACTACGGTTTAGGGTTATTTAGTGCTCCATGCCTGGTAAACGGTGATGAAGAATGGACGAGGTGGTTATTAGGGATGGTTTGCCGGTTAAGGCATGAACATTACATTGATGCTCAGGCGAAAAGGGATTTGTCTTAATGTATGTTTATTGACTAATACATATGTTTAATATGAATGCCGAATGTTTTATGCAACATTTTAGGCGTAATAAATGGCAAAAAATGCACAAATGTCAATAATCCACTAACTCATAATATGCTTGCAGATATGAGCGTCGTTACATCATTGAGGTAGCTCGTTCT